>NC_064855.1:194376-254805 GCF_024139225.1 Suncus etruscus | reverse complement strand
CACACACAAATTCCAAGCGCCATGGACGTGTGTGATCCTGTGTTGATTTTAACTGCCTGTGTGTGTCTCTGTGTCTGTGTGGGTGTGGGTGTGGGTGTGGGTGTGTGGGCGGGTGTGTGTGTGTGTGTGTGTGTGTGTGTGCGCGCGCCGCCCGCTTGAGTGAGCATGTGACTCTTGACCGAGCTTGAATGATTGGCATGGCATGGGAGCTTAGAGGCAGAGACCTCTAAGGGTCCATGGGAGTAATTGGTGGTGAACAGCATCGGGCCAGTCACCTGCCAGGGCCATTCTGTCTCCACTCGGCTGAGGCAACCCAGGAGGCAGAAATCACTCCTGGCTGGCCGGCGGACGCTATGGGATGCTTGGTGTTGGACCCGGGTCAGTCCCTGGTTGGCTGTTGTGAGGTTCACACCCTACCTGCTCTGCTCTTGCTCTGGCCCTCGGCCTGGCACTTGACTGAGGAACTCAGAAGTCCTGGTGGGAGTTTACCGACTTGGCTGCCATACTGCTGCTTCCTCACAGAGGAACTCAAATCAACTCTGCACAGAGAAATCCAGAAATGGAGAACGATGAATGCGCCGAGAGTCGCTTGAACACGGGAGCGAATGTGTTGAGCAGAGGGCTCGCCAATGCAGGAAACTTTTGCCGGGAGTCTGAGTGGAAGAGCCTTCAATGAAAAGGGCCCCAGACTAGATACCCCACAGCAGTGAGGGGAACCCCCGTACGTGGCATCCCACGGCTCTGGCTCTCTGGGGTCAGACCCCAAGAGGACTCACGCTGAATGCCGAGGAATGCAGGAGTGCCTCCAGCAGCTGTGCGAGGTCTGCAGGGTCTCCCCGTGACACACAGTTGCCCCCTTCCCTCCACCTGCGTTTCCTGTGACTGTGTTCGCCCTGAATGAGGGGCCCCGGGGCCTGAGCCGGCACAGCTGAGGGAATCGGTGTGTGCAGGGCTGGGGGGAAGAACCTGGCGGCAGCACCCAGGCCCTCAGCTCGCTTCATCAGTCGATGGAGCAGGTGAGGTGAGGATTTCGGGACCTGTCCCGGGTCTAGGCACTTCTGATAGCGTGGGGCTGACCATGAGGCTTGGGCATCCGGATAGGTGCCTCCCGGGAGCGTCTGGTAGTTTCTGTGGGTGAACGAGAAACACCTGCTGTTTGCCACCTCCTTCACAGCCTAAGCAACTGGAGCAGACCAGTGTCCCAGGGCAGGAATCTCTGCACACCCAGCCCCGAGGGTAACCCACTGGACGTTCTGGGCCTGGCTCCACGAATGGGGGGCCCAGGTTGGCACCCCCAGGGCCCAGCGAAGCTCCCTGACCACTGCGAAGCTCACGTCTGCACTGAGGTCTCCCTGTTCCGATAAAATGGCCTCAGTGGGTCACAACGCCCCCTGGCCCCCACAGTCCAACCTCCAGTCGAAACACACCCACCTCTGAGAGCAGTCAGTGCAAATAGCCCCTGAGCACAGTCACCGAGGCCCTGCTGGATTCAACAGCAAGACACCCACAGTCTGTCTTTGTTTTCTCCTTCTCCACCCTTGCCGGGCACCGAGGAGTACAGTGACTGGCATCAACCACTGAGAAATGGAGGCTTGCACGATGCCGAGGGAGAATTCTGGGGCTCTTAAAACTAAGATCCAGGGGGCACATCAGGTCACACTAGGCAGAGTCTGGTCAGGGCATGCCAGTGAGGCGAGGCCAACAGGGGGAGGAATATGGGGGACGCTGGGTGGAAACCCTTGCGTCTTTCTGCATGTGACGGTGCGGGAGGCTCTAAAGCATCTGTGGTGGCTTGGGTGGACCCGGTTTGCTCAGATGCTTGCGTCCCAAACACAGATGGACCGCCAAAGGCGAAACAAAGGCCAGATGAACGGATCCTCATCCCAACACTGTCCCTCTTCCAGGGCACTAAGTCTGCGTGCCCCAATCTACGTCAGCCTCTTGCCATGTCAACGTGGCAAGTGAATGTAGCGACAGGGCAAGAGAACTCCTTCCAAGCCAAAGTTGAGGGCAGAGAGAGGAAGGCCTGTGGCTAGACTACCCGGGGTCCCAGGAGGTGGTGCATCAGGCCCCGCCCACAACCAATGCCGGGCCCTCCCACGTCCAGTGTCCGTGGCTCTATAAAGGGAGGCCCCCCAGGAACTGGGAGTCATTGGAGACTCCACCTGCGCCCTGCAAGCAGCGTTTGTCAGCGGCCTCTGTGCAGCCTGCTGATCAGTCTCCACGGCCACACGCCGCCAGGACACCCCCAAACTCCAGGTGAGTGGACTTCATGACCTGCATCTGAGGGCTAATAGCAGAGTGGAGAGAGGCTCCAAATGTAGGTTTGGGAGGAGGGCGTGGGGGAGGGTGTCTCACAGTGGAACACATAGGACTGGGTGCCGGGGGTGGGGGAGGGAATGTTTGGAAACTGGTGCATGGCTTCTTCTCCGAGCAAAGCCCCCTGGAAGGAAACCCCAATCTGGAAGCCAATTTCATTGGGCCACGACCCCGGGCATGCCTGGGAGTAAAAGTCGAGGTGTTGGTGGGTTTGTCGGGGACAACTGCTGTCGACAAGCCAATTGGGCTTGACTTCATGTCTGTTCTGATGGTATTCTTTGGGGGACGGTTTAGTAACCCCTTTGAAAAGTTTCTCCTTGTTGACCTTAAAACACGGGCCCAATGAGGTAGTAAGAAAAGCCTCTGCTGCAAAAAGCAGAGGGTCAGGGTAGATCTGTGGTGCTAGCCTTTGCCTGCTTCTCCTTTGCTAATGATGGCGAGCATGGCTGGAGGCGCTTGGCCTCGCTGCAGGGAGAGGGGGCTCAACCACCCTGTCCCTGAGAGGACAGCAGAGATCTAGAAAATTCCTCCCCAGACCACACAAGGTGGTTCCCAAGATGGCGGGTTGCCTCTTGGGTCCTTCTTCGCGTTTTCTACCTCTTCCAGGCAAGGGTGGTTTGACAGGAATTCCCGTGGACGTGAGATGGCATTTGGGTGGGGGTGGGGCGCACACTTTAGGTGCTTAGTGTGTGGGACAGGCTTTCCCGCTCAGAGCCAGCGGTCTTAGAGAGGGTGCAATAAGGGGAGGTCCTGACCTTGGGTGAACTCAGTGCATGTGGTCCTAAGGAAAAGGCTGCCTTTGCGGGCAAAGAATGCTGCTGAGGGTGTAAATAGGGGCCACTCCTCTCTGCTCTTCTCCTGTCCTCGCCTCACCTCACATCTCCTCTGCTCTTGTGGCCTTTCTCTCTCTCTCTGTCTCTCTCTCTCAGTCTCTCCCTCTCTCTCTCAGTTTCTCTCTCTCCCCCATCTGTCTTCCTCTCTCTTTCTAAGGGAAATCACAGTGAGGCTGTCTAAGCAGCTTACTGCACCCCTCGGGATACCCAGATTGACTTTAGGGCCTCCTGGGGCTTCTGGAAGACTCAGGGCTCTGCTAGAGGGGACGGAGAGAGGCCAGCTGGCCAGGGCATAGAAACAGGCAAATGCACAGAGAGAAGGGTTGGCCCCCAGATTCCTGAGAGGTTCGGGAGCGATGTACACCAAATTGCAGAAAGTGATCCCACTTGCTCGTGTGTTTGTGTGTGTGTGTGTGTGTGTGTGTCTGTGTGTGTGTGTGTGAATGCGTGTGGTGCTTTTCTGTTTGTCCACTTCTGTTCAAGACGGTGTGTGCCCCAGCGTGAGTTTCAAAGTTGTCTTTCTCATTTCCCCAGGAAGCCAAACAGAGGTTCCGGAGGCAGTGTCCGTGCCGATTCCCAGAAATGGGTCCAGTGTCAGGAAGCAGTGCTCAGCTCTGGGGCCCCAGAGCCCGGAAAGCCCCCAGGCTGAAGCAGCGTCCTCAAGGGGCCCAGGTGCTGCCGGCTTGCTCTCCAGTGCTCGAGGACCCGAGGGTAAGTGGAGGATGGGCTGTGGGAGGAGGCAGGGTGTGGGCCTCCCCGGGGTTCCTGCATGGGGAGGGGGAGGGGGGACAGGGCCCGTGTCCCATGGCTCCCCCTTAGCCCGTGGTCCGTGTGCAGGGCCCAGTTGCTCCCAACTCACTTGGCTCTTCCTGACCCCCAGGTGAAATGCAAGGACTGTGGTGCGTTTGGGCACAGGACCCGCAGCGCCAGGTGCCCCCTGAAGGGTGGACAAGGGGCCGTGCTCTTCGTGCCCTTGGGCTCCAGGCCGGGAAAGGAGAACGTGAACCCACGGGGTCTGCCCCAGAGACCGCACCTGGACAGTGCCCCAAGGGAGGCCGAGTTCCCAGAGACACGTGGTCCAAGGTGAGTGCCCTGGGAGCTTCTACGGTCTGGGGGCTAGGGCTCGAGCATGGTGTGTGTGTCTGCCATCCCTCCTTGTGTGCACAGCCGTGGCCCCAGCCCAGAAGGGTGGCCAAGGTGGCTAGTACAATCACTGAGCTGCCCCTAGAGGGCGCGTCTCCACCTGGGCATCCTTGGAGTGGGTTCAGGTGGCCCCCTACGTGCCATCCAGCAGAGCAAGGGGGTGCTGAGGCCTTTGCCTTGGGGGATCGTTGGGGCTGTGGGGGTGGGGTGGGTGCCGGAGGTGGGGCGGGGAGAACGTCTCCCTCGGACATGGACCTTGGGGCCCAGGAAGAGCTTCACCCTAGGTGGCTCTCCCACACCGGAGGGGGAGGGGGAGGGGAGGGGGAGGCGGAGGGGAGGGGGATGGGGAGGGGTGGTGGAGGAGGGCCGGGCTCAGAGCGAGAAGGTTGGTCGAGGGCAGCGCTAACCAGTGAGCCCCTGAACCTGCTTTGCTTTGTCCGCAGGCCAGTGCCCGGGAGGCAATCCCTACTGCAGAGATCTCCCAGGAGAGAGCAGGGCAAGCCCCGGGCCAGCCAGAAGGACAGCACCGAGACCGTGGCTCCCCCGAGGGTGAGTATTTCCTGGCCATGTGTGTCCTTTCCTCACACAGGAGTGGGGTTCACCCCTTGCGGGGAGGGAATGGATCCCTTGGTCGGTCCAGGTTCTCTCTTAAAGGCCACGGCCGGCAGGTGGCAGCGAGCTGCCCGGCTGCCCTCTCTGCCCTCCTCCTTCATGCCCCTCATGGTGCCCTGGGGCACTGAAAGCGGCTGTGGTGGAGCCCCCACCCCCAAGCAGCAGGCCTGGCACACCTGGCACTGAGACCAGGACACGAGTGTTTCCAACTGCGTCCCCTCTGCCGCCCGATTCTGCACCCGGCTCCTGGCCCCATGGGTGGCTTGATCCCTCTGGGTGCCACGCCGAGGTTTCCCCCGTGTCCAGCACGGGCAGAAAGAAGGCATTTCCCCCCAGATACCGCGACTCCTTGAGAATGTCTCTAACGGGTGATGATTTTGTCTTGTTTTTCAGAAACCATGCAGACCGCTGCCCGTCCACGGATCCAAAGGGCCTGGCCCGGCTCGAGATGGGACCCGCTGGCCCCCCGCGAGACAACCTGAGCCGAGACCCAAAGCTGAGCCCGGTCCTGCCTGGCCGCCCAGCATTCTGCCCCCGGCCAGGCGCCTGGCGAGGGACACTGCCCTCATCCTCCAGAGCCGGCTCTCCGGGCTCCACGCTGGGGCCCTGGGCCGGGCACAGGCTGCTGCGGCCGCATCTGCCCTGGCTCCCAGCACCAAGCCCCGGGCACACATCCTGTTCAGCGGTGTCAGCCGTGTGCCCGGCGCCACCGCTGCCCCAGAGCCCGGGATCCCAACGTCCAGCAGGAGCGCCGTGGCAGGGGCCAAGAGAAAAGCCCACGTCCTCAGAGACACCTCCCACAGCCCCGCCAAGAAACTGAGACCCAGTCCCTGCAAGGAGCCTCCGAATGGCAGCTGGGGCACAGGGGCGTGTGGGGCCCAGACTCTCCACGCTGCAGCCCTGGGATCCTTGGGCTTAGCCCAGGCTCCAGGCCAGGGCGGCAGCCAGGCACACACTCCAGGGCCAGCCCGAGTCCCACAGCCTGCATCCAGCACGCCCAGCAGCAAGGGGGAGCAGCCCTTGTCCGGGAGCTGCCCACCTCCGTCCCTCACCATGGTGTTCAGGAGGCTGCAGGGGGACTGCTGGTGCTGCGGGTTCCTGGCCGAGAACTCCGGCCCTCCTGCGGGGGCAGCGATGGCCCCTGCCCACCGCCCTCCTGCCCCGGAACCAGCCCCGGCCCCGGCCACTCACACCCCGGTGAGTGTGCTCTATGAGGACCTGCTGGTGTCCTCCTCTGAGGACAGCGACCAGGACTGAGCAGAGACCTTTTCGGTCCAGACCAAGCTTCTAGGCTGGGATTGGGACTCATAACAGCTCAGCTCGCAGGCTGAGTGACTTTGTGGCAGGGACCTCTAGTTGAGGACCTGCACAGTCTCGCCTCTGCACAGGAATCAGGTCCACGGGGCACTGGGCCCAGTAAGAAGGGTCTGCTTGCTGACTGTTGCTGACTCTCTTGTGACCCTGCATTGGGTGGGCCATTGGGGTCCCATGTGGATTCTGTTCTGTGCAAAGCACATGTGCTGGACTGAGCTTGGGTGTTGGTTCCCTTGGCTGAGTTCGAGGGACTCATCCCTGTGTTTGTAATGAGTGGCCCCGAATAAATCTTGCTTGCTCATCAAAGACAGTCTCTTGGCCTTTCTTTCCCAAGGCTCCGTGACCACGGGCTCCTTTGCTTTCCCCTCTTTGGTGGCTGTTGAATTCCAATCAAGTAGAACTAAGACAAAGTGGGAGGCAGCCCCGACCCTGCCCGGCCCCACCCGGACGACCTACGTGGAGGGATCTTGGTCCGTGACTGTGAGACAAGCTGCGACTCCCCAGAAAACACCCCGAGCTCCACCATAGCATGCTTTTGGGGCTTTCTCTAATCAGCACGGACCCCACACACACACACACACACAAATTCCAAGCGCCATGGACGTGTGTGATCCTGTGTTGATTTTAACTGCCTGTGTGTGTCTCTGTGTCTGTGTGGGTGTGGGTGTGGGTGTGGGTGTGTGGGCGGGTGTGTGTGTGTGTGTGTGTGTGTGTGCGCGCGCGCGCCGCCCGCTTGAGTGAGCATGTGACTCTTGACCGAGCTTGAATGATTGGCATGGCATGGGAGCTTAGAGGCAGAGACCTCTAAGGGTCCATGGGAGTAATTGGTGGTGAACAGCATCGGGCCAGTCACCTGCCAGGGCCATTCTGTCTCCACTCGGCTGAGGCAACCCAGGAGGCAGAAATCACTCCTGGCTGGCCGGCGGACGCTATGGGATGCTTGGTGTTGGACCCGGGTCAGTCCCTGGTTGGCTGTTGTGAGGTTCACTCCCTACCTGCTCTGCTCTTGCTCTGGCCCTCGGCCTGGCACTTGACTGAGGAACTCAGAAGTCCTGGTGGGAGTTTACCGACTTGGCTGCCATACTGCTGCTTCCTCACAGAGGAACTCAAATCAACTCTGCACAGAGAAATCCAGAAATGGAGAACGATGAATGCGCCGAGAGTCGCTTGAACACGGGAGCGAATGTGTTGAGCAGAGGGCTCGCCAATGCAGGAAACTTTTGCCGGGAGTCTGAGTGGAAGAGCCTTCAATGAAAAGGGCCCCAGACTAGATACCCCACAGCAGTGAGGGGAACCCCCGTACGTGGCATCCCACGGCTCTGGCTCTCTGGGGTCAGACCCCAAGAGGACTCACGCTGAATGCCGAGGAATGCAGGAGTGCCTCCAGCAGCTGTGCGAGGTCTGCAGGGTCTCCCCGTGACACACAGTTGCCCCCTTCCCTCCACCTGCGTTTCCTGTGACTGTGTTCGCCCTGAATGAGGGGCCCCGGGGCCTGAGCCGGCACAGCTGAGGGAATCGGTGTGTGCAGGGCTGGGGGGAAGAACCTGGCGGCAGCACCCAGGCCCTCAGCTCGCTTCATCAGTCGATGGAGCAGGTGAGGTGAGGATTTCGGGACCTGTCCCGGGTCTAGGCACTTCTGATAGCGTGGGGCTGACCATGAGGCTTGGGCATCCGGATAGGTGCCTCCCGGGAGCGTCTGGTAGTTTCTGTGGGTGAACGAGAAACACCTGCTGTTTGCCACCTCCTTCACAGCCTAAGCAACTGGAGCAGACCAGTGTCCCAGGGCAGGAATCTCTGCACACCCAGCCCCGAGGGTAACCCACTGGACGTTCTGGGCCTGGCTCCACGAATGGGGGGCCCAGGTTGGCACCCCCAGGGCCCAGCGAAGCTCCCTGACCACTGCGAAGCTCACGTCTGCACTGAGGTCTCCCTGTTCCGATAAAATGGCCTCAGTGGGTCACAACGCCCCCTGGCCCCCACAGTCCAACCTCCAGTCGAAACACACCCACCTCTGAGAGCAGTCAGTGCAAATAGCCCCTGAGCACAGTCACCGAGGCCCTGCTGGATTCAACAGCAAGACACCCACAGTCTGTCTTTGTTTTCTCCTTCTCCACCCTTGCCGGGCACCGAGGAGTACAGTGACTGGCATCAACCACTGAGAAATGGAGGCTTGCACGATGCCGAGGGAGAATTCTGGGGCTCTTAAAACTAAGATCCAGGGGGCACATCAGGTCACACTAGGCAGAGTCTGGTCAGGGCATGCCAGTGAGGCGAGGCCAACAGGGGGAGGAATATGGGGGACGCTGGGTGGAAACCCTTGCGTCTTTCTGCATGTGACGGTGCGGGAGGCTCTAAAGCATCTGTGGTGGCTTGGGTGGACCCGGTTTGCTCAGATGCTTGCGTCCCAAACACAGATGGACCGCCAAAGGCGAAACAAAGGCCAGATGAACGGATCCTCATCCCAACACTGTCCCTCTTCCAGGGCACTAAGTCTGCGTGCCCCAATCTACGTCAGCCTCTTGCCATGTCAACGTGGCAAGTGAATGTAGCGACAGGGCAAGAGAACTCCTTCCAAGCCAAAGTTGAGGGCAGAGAG
The DNA here is from genome assembly GCF_024139225.1 of Suncus etruscus. Taxonomy (NCBI): domain Eukaryota; kingdom Metazoa; phylum Chordata; class Mammalia; order Eulipotyphla; family Soricidae; genus Suncus; species Suncus etruscus. The sequence continues at coordinate 245,988 of NC_064855.1, read as the reverse complement.
AGGAAGGCCTGTGGCTAGACTACCCGGGGTCCCAGGAGGTGGTGCATCAGGCCCCGCCCACAACCAATGCCGGGCCCTCCCACGTCCAGTGTCCGTGGCTCTATAAAGGGAGGCCCCCCAGGAACTGGGAGTCATTGGAGACTCCACCTGCGCCCTGCAAGCAGCGTTTGTCAGCGGCCTCTGTGCAGCCTGCTGATCAGTCTCCACGGCCACACGCTGCCAGGACACCCCCAAACTCCAGGTGAGTGGACTTCATGACCTGCATCTGAGGGCTAATAGCAGAGTGGAGAGAGGCTCCAAATGTAGGTTTGGGAGGAGGGCGTGGGGGAGGGTGTCTCACAGTGGAACACATAGGACTGGGTGCCGGGGGTGGGGGAGGGAATGTTTGGAAACTGGTGCATGGCTTCTTCTCCGAGCAAAGCCCCCTGGAAGGAAACCCCAATCTGGAAGCCAATTTCATTGGGCCACGACCCCGGGCATGCCTGGGAGTAAAAGTCGAGGTGTTGGTGGGTTTGTCGGGGACAACTGCTGTCGACAAGCCAATTGGGCTTGACTTCATGTCTGTTCTGATGGTATTCTTTGGGGGACGGTTTAGTAACCCCTTTGAAAAGTTTCTCCTTGTTGACCTTAAAACACGGGCCCAATGAGGTAGTAAGAAAAGCCTCTGCTGCAAAAAGCAGAGGGTCAGGGTAGATCTGTGGTGCTAGCCTTTGCCTGCTTCTCCTTTGCTAATGATGGCGAGCATGGCTGGAGGCGCTTGGCCTCGCTGCAGGGAGAGGGGGCTCAACCACCCTGTCCCTGAGAGGACAGCAGAGATCTAGAAAATTCCTCCCCAGACCACACAAGGTGGTTCCCAAGATGGCGGGTTGCCTCTTGGGTCCTTCTTCGCGTTTTCTACCTCTTCCAGGCAAGGGTGGTTTGACAGGAATTCCCGTGGACGTGAGATGGCATTTGGGTGGGGGTGGGGCGCACACTTTAGGTGCTTAGTGTGTGGGACAGGCTTTCCCGCTCAGAGCCAGCGGTCTTAGAGAGGGTGCAATAAGGGGAGGTCCTGACCTTGGGTGAACTCAGTGCATGTGGTCCTAAGGAAAAGGCTGCCTTTGCGGGCAAAGAATGCTGCTGAGGGTGTAAATAGGGGCCACTCCTCTCTGCTCTTCTCCTGTCCTCGCCTCACCTCACATCTCCTCTGCTCTTGTGGCCTTTCTCTCTCTCTCTCTCTCTGTCTCTCTCTCTCAGTCTCTCCCTCTCTCTCTCAGTTTCTCTCTCTCCCCCATCTGTCTTCCTCTCTCTTTCTAAGGGAAATCACAGTGAGGCTGTCTAAGCAGCTTACTGCACCCCTCGGGATACCCAGATTGACTTTAGGGCCTCCTGGGGCTTCTGGAAGACTCAGGGCTCTGCTAGAGGGGACGGAGAGAGGCCAGCTGGCCAGGGCATAGAAACAGGCAAATGCACAGAGAGAAGGGTTGGCCCCCAGATTCCTGAGAGGTTCGGGAGCGATGTACTCCAAATTGCAGAAAGTGATCCCACTTGCTCGTGTGTTTGTGTGTGTGTGTGTGTGTGTGTGTGTCTGTGTGTCTGTGTGTGTGTGTGTGTGAATGCGTGTGGTGCTTTTCTGTTTGTCCACTTCTGTTCAAGACGGTGTGTGCCCCAGCGTGAGTTTCAAAGTTGTCTTTCTCATTTCCCCAGGAAGCCAAACAGAGGTTCCGGAGGCAGTGTCCGTGCCGATTCCCAGAAATGGGTCCAGTGTCAGGAAGCAGTGCTCAGCTCTGGGGCCCCAGAGCCCGGAAAGCCCCCAGGCTGAAGCAGCGTCCTCAAGGGGCCCAGGTGCTGCCGGCTTGCTCTCCAGTGCTCGAGGACCCGAGGGTAAGTGGAGGATGGGCTGTGGGAGGAGGCAGGGTGTGGGCCTCCCCGGGGTTCCTGCATGGGGAGGGGGAGGGGGGACAGGGCCCGTGTCCCATGGCTCCCCCTTAGCCCGTGGTCCGTGTGCAGGGCCCAGTTGCTCCCAACTCACTTGGCTCTTCCTGACCCCCAGGTGAAATGCAAGGACTGTGGTGCGTTTGGGCACAGGACCCGCAGCGCCAGGTGCCCCCTGAAGGGTGGACAAGGGGCCGTGCTCTTCGTGCCCTTGGGCTCCAGGCCGGGAAAGGAGAACGTGAACCCACGGGGTCTGCCCCAGAGACCGCACCTGGACAGTGCCCCAAGGGAGGCCGAGTTCCCAGAGACACGTGGTCCAAGGTGAGTGCCCTGGGAGCTTCTACGGTCTGGGGGCTAGGGCTCGAGCATGGTGTGTGTGTCTGCCATCCCTCCTTGTGTGCACAGCCGTGGCCCCAGCCCAGAAGGGTGGCCAAGGTGGCTAGTACAATCACTGAGCTGCCCCTAGAGGGCGCGTCTCCACCTGGGCATCCTTGGAGTGGGTTCAGGTGGCCCCCTCCGTGCCATCCAGCAGAGCAAGGGGGTGCTGAGGCCTTTGCCTTGGGGGATCGATGGGGCTGTGGGGGTGGGGTGGGTGCCGGAGGTGGGGCGGGGAGAACGTCTCCGTCAGACATGGAACTTGAGGCCCAGGAAGACTTTCAATCTAGGTGGCTCTCCCACACCAGAGGGGGAGGGAGAGGGGGAGGTGCGGTGAGGAGGGGTAGGGGTAGACGTAGGGGGAGGGGTGGTGGAGGAGGGCCGGGCTCAGAGCGAGAAGGTTGGTCGAGGGCAGCGCTAACCAGTGAGCCCCTGAACCTGCTTTGCTTTGTCCGCAGGCCAGTGCCCGGGAGGCAATCCCTACTGCAGAGATCTCCCAGGAGAGAGCAGGGCAAGCCCCGGGCCAGCCAGAAGGACAGCACCGAGACCGTGGCTCCCCCGAGGGTGAGTATTTCCTGGCCATGTGTGTCCTTTCCTCACACAGGAGTGGGGTTCACCCCTTGCGGGGAGGGAATGGATCCCTTGGTCGGTCCAGGTTCTCTCTTAAAGGCCACGGCCGGCAGGTGGCAGCGAGCTGCCCGGCTGCCCTCTCTGCCCTCCTCCTTCATGCCCCTCATGGTGCCCTGGGGCACTGAAAGCGGCTGTGGTGGAGCCCCCACCCCCAAGCAGCAGGCCTGGCACACCTGGCACTGAGACCAGGACACGAGTGTTTCCAACTGCGTCCCCTCTGCCGCCCGATTCTGCACCCGGCTCCTGGCCCCATGGGTGGCTTGATCCCTCTGGGTGCCACGCCGAGGTTTCCCCCGTGTCCAGCACGGGCAGAAAGAAGGCATTTCCCCCCAGATACCGCGACTCCTTGAGAATGTCTCTAACGGGTGATGATTTTGTCTTGTTTTTCAGAAACCATGCAGACCGCTGCCCGTCCACGGATCCAAAGGGCCTGGCCCGGCTCGAGATGGGACCCGCTGGCCCCCCGCGAGACAACCTGAGCCGAGACCCAAAGCTGAGCCCGGTCCTGCCTGGCCGCCCAGCATTCTGCCCCCGGCCAGGCGCCTGGCGAGGGACACTGCCCTCATCCTCCAGAGCCGGCTCTCCGGGCTCCACGCTGGGGCCCTGGGCCGGGCACAGGCTGCTGCGGCCGCATCTGCCCTGGCTCCCAGCACCAAGCCCCGGGCACACATCCTGTTCAGCGGTGTCAGCCGTGTGCCCGGCGCCACCGCTGCCCCAGAGCCCGGGATCCCAACGTCCAGCAGGAGCGCCGTGGCAGGGGCCAAGAGAAAAGCCCACGTCCTCAGAGACACCTCCCACAGCCCCGCCAAGAAACTGAGACCCAGTCCCTGCAAGGAGCCTCCGAATGGCAGCTGGGGCACAGGGGCGTGTGGGGCCCAGACTCTCCACGCTGCAGCCCTGGGATCCTTGGGCTTAGCCCAGGCTCCAGGCCAGGGCGGCAGCCAGGCACACACTCCAGGGCCAGCCCGAGTCCCACAGCCTGCATCCAGCACGCCCAGCAGCAAGGGGGAGCAGCCCTTGTCCGGGAGCTGCCCACCTCCGTCCCTCACCATGGTGTTCAGGAGGCTGCAGGGGGACTGCTGGTGCTGCGGGTTCCTGGCCGAGAACTCCGGCCCTCCTGCGGGGGCAGCGATGGCCCCTGCCCACCGCCCTCCTGCCCCGGAACCAGCCCCGGCCCCGGCCACTCACACCCCGGTGAGTGTGCTCTATGAGGACCTGCTGGTGTCCTCCTCTGAGGACAGCGACCAGGACTGAGCAGAGACCTTTTCGGTCCAGACCAAGCTTCTAGGCTGGGATTGGGACTCATAACAGCTCAGCTCGCAGGCTGAGTGACTTTGTGGCAGGGACCTCTAGTTGAGGACCTGCACAGTCTCGCCTCTGCACAGGAATCAGGTCCACGGGGCACTGGGCCCAGTAAGAAGGGTCTGCTTGCTGACTGTTGCTGACTCTCTTGTGACCCTGCATTGGGTGGGCCATTGGGGTCCCATGTGGATTCTGTTCTGTGCAAAGCACATGTGCTGGACTGAGCTTGGGTGTTGGTTCCCTTGGCTGAGTTCGAGGGACTCATCCCTGTGTTTGTAATGAGTGGCCCCGAATAAATCTTGCTTGCTCATCAAAGACAGTCTCTTGGCCTTTCTTTCCCAAGGCTCCGTGACCACGGGCTCCTTTGCTTTCCCCTCTTTGGTGGCTGTTGAATTCCAATCAAGTAGAACTAAGACAAAGTGGGAGGCAGCCCCGACCCTGCCCGGCCCCACCCGGACGACCTACGTGGAGGGATCTTGGTCCGTGACTGTGAGACAAGCTGCGACTCCCCAGAAAACACCCCGAGCTCCACCATAGCATGCTTTTGGGGCTTTCTCTAATCAGCACGGACCCCACACACACACACACACACACACAAATTCCAAGCGCCATGGACGTGTGTGATCCTGTGTTGATTTTAACTGCCTGTGTGTGTCTCTGTGTCTGTGTGGGTGTGGGTGTGGGTGTGGGTGTGTGGGCGGGTGTGTGTGTGTGTGTGTGTGTGTGTGTGTGTGCGCGCGCCGCCCGCTTGAGTGAGCATGTGACTCTTGACCGAGCTTGAATGATTGGCATGGCATGGGAGCTTAGAGGCAGAGACCTCTAAGGGTCCATGGGAGTAATTGGTGGTGAACAGCATCGGGCCAGTCACCTGCCAGGGCCATTCTGTCTCCACTCGGCTGAGGCAACCCAGGAGGCAGAAATCACTCCTGGCTGGCCGGCGGACGCTATGGGATGCTTGGTGTTGGACCCGGGTCAGTCCCTGGTTGGCTGTTGTGAGGTTCACACCCTACCTGCTCTGCTCTTGCTCTGGCCCTCGGCCTGGCACTTGACTGAGGAACTCAGAAGTCCTGGTGGGAGTTTACCGACTTGGCTGCCATACTGCTGCTTCCTCACAGAGGAACTCAAATCAACTCTGCACAGAGAAATCCAGAAATGGAGAACGATGAATGCGCCGAGAGTCGCTTGAACACGGGAGCGAATGTGTTGAGCAGAGGGCTCGCCAATGCAGGAAACTTTTGCCGGGAGTCTGGGTGGAAGAGCCTTCAATGAAAAGGGCCCCAGACTAGATACCCCACAGCAGTGAGGGGAGCCCCCGTACGTGGCATCCCACGGCTCTGGCTCTCTGGGGTCAGACCCCAAGAGGACTCACGCTGAATGCCGAGGAATGCAGGAGTGCCTCCAGCAGCTGTGCGAGGTCTGCAGGGTCTCCCCGTGACACACAGTTGCCCCCTTCCCTCCACCTGCGTTTCCTGTGACTGTGTTCGCCCTGAATGAGGGGCCCCGGGGCCTGAGCCGGCACAGCTGAGGGAATCGGTGTGTGCAGGGCTGGGGGGAAGAACCTGGCGGCAGCACCCAGGCCCTCAGTTCGCTTCACCAGTCGATGGAGCAGGTGAGGTGAGGATTTCGGGACCTGTCCCGGGTCTAGGCACTTCTGATAGCGTGGGGCTGACCATGAGGCTTGGGCATCCGGATAGGTGCCTCCCGGGAGCGTCTGGTAGTTTCTGTGGGTGAACGAGAAACACCTGCTGTTTGCCACCTCCTTCACAGCCTAAGCAACTGGAGCAGACCAGTGTCCCAGGGCAGGAATCTCTGCACACCCAGCCCCGAGGGTAACCCACTGGACGTTCTGGGCCTGGCTCCACGAATGGGGGGCCCAGGTTGGCACCCCCAGGGCCCAGCGAAGCTCCCTGACCACTGCGAAGCTCACGTCTGCACTGAGGTCTCCCTGGACCGATAAAATGGCCTCAGTGGGTCACAACGCCCCCTGGCCCCCACAGTCCAACCTCCAGTCGAAACACACCCACCTCTGAGAGCAGTCAGTGCAAATAGCCCCTGAGCACAGTCACCGAGGCCCTGCTGGATTCAACAGCAAGACACCCACAGTCTGTCTTTGTTTTCTCCTTCTCCACCCTTGCCGGGCACCGAGGAGTACAGTGACTGTCATCAACCACTGAGAAATGGAGGCTTGCACGATGCCGAGGGAGAATTCTGGGGCTCTTAAAACTAAGATCCAGGGGGCACATCAGGTCACACTAGGCAGAGTCTGGTCAGGGCATGCCAGTGAGGCGAGGCCAACAGGGGGAGGAATATGGGGGACGCTGGGTGGAAACCCTTGCGTCTTTCTGCATGTGACGGTGCGGGAGGCTCTAAAGCATCTGTGGTGGCTTGGGTGGACCCGGTTTGCTCAGATTTTATGGGACGTTGGGCTCGCCCAGATGCTTGCGTCCCAAACACAGATGGACCGCCAAAGGCGAAACAAAGGCCAGATGAACGGATCCTCATCCCAACACTGTCCCTCTTCCAGGGCACTAAGTCTGCGTGCCCCAATCTACGTCAGCCTCTTGCCATGTCAACGTGGCAAGTGAATGTAGCGACAGGGCAAGAGAACTCCTTCCAAGCCAAAGTTGAGGGCAGAGAGAGGAAGGCCTGTGGCTAGACTACCCGGGGTCCCAGGAGGTGGTGCATCAGGCCCCGCCCACAACCAATGCCGGGCCCTCCCACGTCCAGTGTCCGTGGCTCTATAAAGGGAGGCCCCCCAGGAACTGGGAGTCATTGGAGACTCCACCTGCGCCCTGCAAGCAGCGTTTGTCAGCGGCCTCTGTGCAGCCTGCTGATCAGTCTCCACGGCCACACGCCGCCAGGACACCCCCAAACTCCAGGTGAGTGGACTTCATGACCTGCATCTGAGGGCTAATAGCAGAGTGGAGAGAGGCTCCAAATGTAGGTTTGGGAGGAGGGCGTGGGGGAGGGTGTCTCACAGTGGAACACATAGGACTGGGTGCCGGGGGTGGGGGAGGGAATGTTTGGAAACTGGTGCATGGCTTCTTCTCCGAGCAAAGCCCCCTGGAAGGAAACCCCAATCTGGAAGCCAATTTCATTGGGCCACGACCCCGGGCATGCCTGGGAGTAAAAGTCGAGGTGTTGGTGGGTTTGTCGGGGACAACTGCTGTCGACAAGCCAATTGGGCTTGACTTCATGTCTGTTCTGATGGTATTCTTTGGGGGACGGTTTAGTAACCCCTTTGAAAAGTTTCTCCTTGTTGACCTTAAAACACGGGCCCAATGAGGTAGTAAGAAAAGCCTCTGCTGCAAAAAGCAGAGGGTCAGGGTAGATCTGTGGTGCTAGCCTTTGCCTGCTTCTCCTTTGCTAATGATGGCGAGCATGGCTGGAGGCGCTTGGCCTCGCTGCAGGGAGAGGGGGCTCAACCACCCTGTCCCTGAGAGGACAGCAGAGATCTAGAAAATTCCTCCCCAGACCACACAAGGTGGTTCCCAAGATGGCGGGTTGCCTCTTGGGTCCTTCTTCGCGTTTTCTACCTCTTCCAGGCAAGGGTGGTTTGACAGGAATTCCCGTGGACGTGAGATGGCATTTGGGTGGGGGTGGGGCGCACACTTTAGGTGCTTAGTGTGTGGGACAGGCTTTCCCGCTCAGAGCCAGCGGTCTTAGAGAGGGTGCAATAAGGGGAGGTCCTGACCTTGGGTGAACTCAGTGCATGTGGTCCTAAGGAAAAGGCTGCCTTTGCGGGCAAAGAATGCTGCTGAGGGTGTAAATAGGGGCCACTCCTCTCTGCTCTTCTCCTGTCCTCGCCTCACCTCACATCTCCTCTGCTCTTGTGGCCTTTCTCTCTCTCTCTCTGTCTCTCTCTCTCAGTCTCTCCCTCTCTCTCTCAGTTTCTCTCTCTCCCCCCATCTGTCTTCCTCTCTCTTTCTAAGGGAAATCACAGTGAGGCTGTCTAAGCAGCTTACTGCACCCCTCGGGATACCCAGATTGACTTTAGGGCCTCCTGGGGCTTCTGGAAGACTCAGGGCTCTGCTAGAGGGGACGGAGAGAGGCCAGCTGGCCAGGGCATAGAAACAGGCAAATGCACAGAGAGAAGGGTTGGCCCCCAGATTCCTGAGAGGTTCGGGAGCGATGTACACCAAATTGCAGAAAGTGATCCCACTTGCTCGTGTGTTTGTGTGTGTGTGTGTGTGTGTGTCTGTGTGTGTGTGTGAATGCGTGTGGTGCTTTTCTGTTTGTCCACTTCTGTTCAAGACGGTGTGTGCCCCAGCGTGAGTTTCAAAGTTGTCTTTCTCATTTCCCCAGGAAGCCAAACAGAGGTTCCGGAGGCAGTGTCCGTGCCGATTCCCAGAAATGGGTCCAGTGTCAGGAAGCAGTGCTCAGCTCTGGGGCCCCAGAGCCCGGAAAGCCCCCAGGCTGAAGCAGCGTCCTCAAGGGGCCCAGGTGCTGCCGGCTTGCTCTCCAGTGCTCGAGGACCCGAGGGTAAGTGGAGGATGGGCTGTGGGAGGAGGCAGGGTGTGGGCCTCCCCGGGGTTCCTGCATGGGGAGGGGGAGGGGGGACAGGGCCCGTGTCCCATGGCTCCCCCTTAGCCCGTGGTCCGTGTGCAGGGCCCAGTTGCTCCCAACTCACTTGGCTCTTCCTGACCCCCAGGTGAAATGCAAGGACTGTGGTGCGTTTGGGCACAGGACCCGCAGCGCCAGGTGCCCCCTGAAGGGTGGACAAGGGGCCGTGCTCTTCGTGCCCTTGGGCTCCAGGCCGGGAAAGGAGAACGTGAACCCACGGGGTCTGCCCCAGAGACCGCACCTGGACAGTGCCCCAAGGGAGGCCGAGTTCCCAGAGACACGTGGTCCAAGGTGAGTGCCCTGGGAGCTTCTACGGTCTGGGGGCTAGGGCTCGAGCATGGTGTGTGTGTCTGCCATCCCTCCTTGTGTGCACAGCCGTGGCCCCAGCCCAGAAGGGTGGCCAAGGTGGCTAGTACAATCACTGAGCTGCCCCTAGAGGGCGCGTCTCCACCTGGGCATCCTTGGAGTGGGTTCAGGTGGCCCCCTCCGTGCCATCCAGCAGAGCAAGGGGGTGCTGAGGCCTTTGCCTTGGGGGATCGATGGGGCTGTGGGGGTGGGGTGGGTGCCGGAGGTGGGGCGGGGAGAACGTCTCCCTCGGACATGGACCTTGGGGCCCAGGAAGAGCTTCACCCTAGGTGGCTCTCCCACACCGGAGGGGGAGGGGGAGGGGAGGGGGAGGCGGAGGGGAGGGGGATGGGGAGGGGTGGTGGAGGAGGGCCGGGCTCAGAGCGAGAAGGTTGGTCGAGGGCAGCGCTAACCAGTGAGCCCCTGAACCTGCTTTGCTTTGTCCGCAGGCCAGTGCCCGGGAGGCAATCCCTACTGCAGAGATCTCCCAGGAGAGAGCAGGGCAAGCCCCGGGCCAGCCAGAAGGACAGCACCGAGACCGTGGCTCCCCCGAGGGTGAGTATTTCCTGGCCATGTGTGTCCTTTCCTCACACAGGAGTGGGGTTCACCCCTTGCGGGGAGGGAATGGATCCCTTGGTCGGTCCAGGTTCTCTCTTAAAGGCCACGGCCGGCAGGTGGCAGCGAGCTGCCCGGCTGCCCTCTCTGCCCTCCTCCTTCATGCCCCTCATGGTGCCCTGGGGCACTGAAAGCGGCTGTGGTGGAGCCCCCACCCCCAAGCAGCAGGCCTGGCACACCTGGCACTGAGACCAGGACACGAGTGTTTCCAACTGCGTCCCCTCTGCCGCCCGATTCTGCACCCGGCTCCTGGCCCCATGGGTGGCTTGATCCCTCTGGGTGCCACGCCGAGGTTTCCCCCGTGTCCAGCACGGGCAGAAAGAAGGCATTTCCCCCCAGATACCGCGACTCCTTGAGAATGTCTCTAACGGGTGATGATTTTGTCTTGTTTTTCAGAAACCATGCAGACCGCTGCCCGTCCACGGATCCAAAGGGCCTGGCCCGGCTCGAGATGGGACCCGCTGGCCCCCCGCGAGACAACCTGAGCCGAGACCCAAAGCTGAGCCCGGTCCTGCCTGGCCGCCCAGCATTCTGCCCCCGGCCAGGCGCCTGGCGAGGGACACTGCCCTCATCCTCCAGAGCCGGCTCTCCGGGCTCCACGCTGGGGCCCTGGGCCGGGCACAGGCTGCTGCGGCCGCATCTGCCCTGGCTCCCAGCACCAAGCCCCGGGCACACATCCTGTTCAGCGGTGTCAGCCGTGTGCCCGGCGCCACCGCTGCCCCAGAGCCCGGGATCCCAACGTCCAGCAGGAGCGCCGTGGCAGGGGCCAAGAGAAAAGCCCACGTCCTCAGAGACACCTCCCACAGCCCCGCCAAGAAACTGAGACCCAGTCCCTGCAAGGAGCCTCCGAATGGCAGCTGGGGCACAGGGGCGTGTGGGGCCCAGACTCTCCACGCTGCAGCCCAGGGATCCTTGGGCTTAGCCCAGGCTCCAGGCCAGGGCGGCAGCCAGGCACACACTCCAGGGCCAGCCCGAGTCCCACAGCCTGCATCCAGCATGCCCAGCAGCAAGGGGGAGCAGCCCTTGTCCGGGAGCTGCCCACCTCCGTCCCTCACCATGGTGTTCAGGAGGCTGCAGGGGGACTGCTGGTGCTGCGGGTTCCTGGCCGAGAACTCCGGCCCTCCTGCGGGGGCAGCGATGGCCCCTGCCCACCGCCCTCCTGCCCCGGAACCAGCCCCGGCCCCGGCCACTCACACCCCGGTGAGTGTGCTCTATGAGGACCTGCTGGTGTCCTCCTCTGAGGACAGCGACCAGGACTGAGCAGAGACCTTTTCGGTCCAGACCAAGCTTCTAGGCTGGGATTGGGACTCATAACAGCTCAGCTCGCAGGCTGAGTGACTTTGTGGCAGGGACCTCTAGTTGAGGACCTGCACAGTCTCGCCTCTGCACAGGAATCAGGTCCACGGGGCACTGGGCCCAGTAAGAAGGGTCTGCTTGCTGACTGTTGCTGACTCTCTTGTGACCCTGCATTGGGTGGGCCATTGGGGTCCCATGTGGATTCTGTTCTGTGCAAAGCACATGTGCTGGACTGAGCTTGGGTGTTGGTTCCCTTGGCTGAGTTCGAGGGACTCATCCCTGTGTTTGTAATGAGTGGCCCCGAATAAATCTTGCTTGCTCATCAAAGACAGTCTCTTGGCCTTTCTTTCCCAAGGCTCCGTGACCACGGGCTCCTTTGCTTTCCCCTCTTTGGTGGCTGTTGAATTCCAATCAAGTAGAACTAAGACAAAGTGGGAGGCAGCCCCGACCCTGCCCGGCCCCACCCGGACGACCTACGTGGAGGGATCTTGGTCCGTGACTGTGAGACAAGCTGCGACTCCCCAGAAAACACCCCGAGCTCTACCATAGCATGCTTTTGGGGCTTTCTCTAATCAGCACGGACCCCCCCCACACACACACACACAAATTCCAAGCGCCATGGACGTGTGTGATCCTGTGTTGATTTTAACTGCCTGTGTGTGTCTCTGTGTCTGTGTGGATGTGGGTGTGGGTGTGGGTGTGTGGGCGGGTGTGTGTGTGTGTGTGTGTGTGTGTGCGCGCGCACGCCCGCTTGAGTGAGCATGTGACTCTTGACTGAGCTTGAATGGTTGGCATGGCATGGGAGCTTAGAGGCAGAGACCTCTAAGGGTCCATGGGAGTAATTGGTGGTAAACAGCATCGGGCCAGTCACCTGCCAGGGCCATTCTGTCTCCACTCGGCTGAGGCAACCCAGGAGGCAGAAATCACTCCTGGCTGGCTGGCGGACGCTATGGGATGCTTGGTGTTGGACCCGGGTCAGTCCCTGGTTGGCTGTTGTGAGGTTCACACCCTACCTGCTCTGCTCTTGCTCTGGCCCTCGGCCTGGCACTTGACTGAGGAACTCAGAAATCCTGGTGGGAGTTTACCGACTTGGCTGCCATACTGCTGCTTCCTCACAGAGGAACTCAAATCAACTCTGCACAGAGAAATCCAGAAATGGAGAACGATGAATGCGCCGAGAGTCGCTTGAACACGGGAGCGAATGTGTTGAGCAGAGGGCTCGCCAATGCAGGAAACTTTTGCCGGGAGTCTGGGTGGAAGAGCCTTCAATGAAAAGGGCCCCAGACTAGATACCCCACAGCAGTGAGGGGAGCCCCCGTACGTGGCATCCCACGGGTCTGGCTCTCTGGGGTCAGACCCCAAGAGGACTCACGCTGAATGCCGAGGAATGCAGGAGTTCCTCCTGCCATGGCCCCAGCCTAGAAGGGTGGCCAAGGTGACTACTACAATCACTGAGCTACCCCTAGAGGGCGCGTCTCCACCTGGACATTCTTGGAGTGGGTTCACGTGGCCCCCTCTCTGCCATCCAGCAGCGCAAGGGGGTTTAAGTTCAATATTTAGGCATCAGCAAGGGGATTTCTTTTGAGAACTCTCTATGGGTCCTTCCACTGTAACTTTATCTTCTCTTCTTTGCATCAGTTTCATAATTAAAAATAAAAAAATTAAAAAAAACTTCACACTTATGTGGATTTTCCATTAGAAAACCTCAGTTTAGCAGAATTCACTCAGAAATAGAAAACAAGACTTTAAATACAACTTATTATTTGTGACAAACCATTATGATAAAGTTCACTATGGACACTATTTTCATACTGTAAAATTGCCACCAGACAATACACTATCAATTTTGATGACAAAAAGATCTAGAACATCCCTATTACATCTACAAAATCCACAGCAGCTTACATCCTGTTTTATTCTTCTTAGAGATCTTCTATGGGTGCCAAATAATCAATTCATTTATTTGTCAGTTGTTATTAATGCTTTTTCGTTTATTTCACAGGTATGATCGCTGACTAGGATCGAAAACTATGGATCCCATTGTGGTTGCTTGTATGGTACATTTATATCTTAATTTCAGTATTGCCCTAGGTCACAATTAATCAGGAAATTTTGGGATTTAATTAGTGTTACTCAAGACTCACCTAAGAGAATGATTCCTCTTCATATTAATGTTGTTATATGACAATGTGTTGAGATATACTCATTTAACGACTTTCATCTTTCACATTCACATTTTTGTTTTATTTTCCTCAATTTAGGCTTTAAGATGGAGGTAAATTCATAATTTTTACATAACAATTTTTTAGGTGGACTCTCTTCACATTGCTCATCATCTATGATTAACTACGATAGAATTACTGGTCTATATTTGTACTATTGTTTTCCATGGTCGTATTGTGCATGAAATTCTCTTTCAGATTTGCTCTACTCTGCCTTAAAATACATACATACATATATATGTATATGTGTGTGTGTGAATTTGAAGATATTCATCTAAACAGTTTGCCAGCTATTGTATTTTAAAGCACTTTTTGTTGATTTAGCTGAATTTTTTCTTTTGCTCTATTTTGAATCCTTTCTAACAAATAATTTTTAATAAGTATGAGTGAGTGTTATGGCCATATTTTTTGTGAAGTTTGTATGTGTAGGTCTCATTGTGTGTCTGTCTGTCTTGCATGTTTTGTATATCGTTCTCTTTTCCTGACTTTTTCTTCCCCAATTTATTCTTTCCTCTTTCTTCCTAGTCCTTAGCATTCAATTTTCAGGAATCCCTTCACATGTGCAAATCATCTGCTTCACTCACAACTATAAGACTCCTAATCTCGGCCTGAGGAAGACATCCTTGTCTATTGGAGTGTTGTATCCTGTATCAAGCTGCAACCCGCTTTTTCAGACTCATCAAGTGTCTTTGGTCGGACTTTTCGGAGTTCTGGATTCCTCATCTTTACAGAGTGGTTTTGGACTCAGTAGAAATTTCATCTTTTGTATTTTTTTAATAATTGTAATCCTTTAAAGTTATATTCAATTCTACACTTCTGTTAATTATTGTAATGTTTTTACATTTTAGTTTTTAATTTTAGGAATTGATGTTGTATTACATTAGGGTTTTGCTTTCTTTACTTTGGGTTAATGGGTTAGAAATTGTTGGCAATAATTTGCTAAATAATATTCTTGTCTGGTATCAGGGTTTTTTGTGGGGGCGCATCATAGAAAAAGAATAGGAGGTTCTAAAGGAGGTTCTATTCATTTTGAAGGGAACCTCAAGTTATTCTTTTGCAGAGGGAGGTTCACTGCCTTAAACATTTTGTTTTGGTTTTTTACTTAAGCTACCATCTAAATAATTGGCCGTACGTGACTCATCACTCTCAGACCTCATATCAACTTCTGATTGGACTAGAACTTAACTTGGATTAAGTTCAGATACCTATAGGTCATCATAGGTATCTGTGCAGGGTGCAGGGTATGTGTGCCTCTTCTTACAAAATAGGGGCCTAATTCACTGCCCCCCCCAAAAAAGGGCTTTTCTCTGGTCAACTTGGACATGAATGGAAAATGTGCTTCATCTCGTCTGCTACACAGCCTTTCTAGCATCTCTTCAAAGGATCTCTGTCTCTGAATTACTATCAGGCTTTGTGTTTGCCCCAGGAGCTCCCTATCGCCTACTAGATCCTTGATCATTGAATTTTAAATTCTACATCTGCTTTTTCTAGGAAGAACTTACTCGGAATATCTCATCTTGTACGCCATAGATCTATCATCTTTGGAGCTTGTAGTTGATTCCTTGACACATGTTTCTGGTTTTGGACACCCTGTGTTTAGGTTAGAAGTTTTTCTTTATTTTTTTCCTGTGATGCGCTTATGCAAACTGCTGCTCTTTTTTATTGCTGAGTTGTTCCTTTTTACAATTATACAAAATATTATTTACTTCTGTACATTATTATTGTTCCTTTACTAAAAAGGGGGAATTGTATATGAAAATATTTTCATGTTTATCCTTTGCCTGTTGTCCTACCTTTACCTTCCAGGTGGGGGCGCTGTTGAGAGCCAAATAAATAGTTTGGATGCCAGGCATTCAGATTCGGTTTCCAGAGTTGGCTGGTTGGCTTTTGGTGTTTTGAAGCTAGCTGTGGGCTGACAAAGGACTCTCCTCACCCAACCTTTTACCCCTTAACCCTCTTGTCTGTGTAGCTTATTTGCTGCAGATAAATATTACCAAGATCTCCCCCCAAAAGGGGGACATGGAGATGGGAATCAATTTCTCATTCTGGGAGCTCTTTGTGGATACCCGAACAATCAACAAAGGTAAAAACGGGACCCAACATAGACAACCATGGTTGTTTCTGTAGATGATATCCATGGTTCAGGGGTGAATGGACAATGTCCATTCCTCTGAAGTCTAAACCAAGTCATTATGACAATGTTCAGGGTGTAAGACACACTGCACTACAAAATTTGTGTGTTCCTTTTTCTATTAGATAAGAACTTGTTTGCGTATATAACATTTTCACTGTTAATGTGCCTATGAAGAGAATAACAATGCCACAAGATATTATTAGTGGATATGGAGCCCGAGGCCACAGTCCATCAATCCCCATAACTTGGTTCTAACATGAACTCTAAACAGAGAGACTTTTCTAACAGAATTTCTTATTGAGAAGATCTCTCTCTCTCTCACACACACACTAAACAGTGGAGGAAAGTGTCACTATATAAGAGGATATTCAATAAGGATTATAGAGGTTAAGGGAATACATCTAAGATATTCAAAGGAGATATACATGTCTCTTTTAAGTCTTTACAAATAGTTGGGGGATGTAAAATCCAGGGTACCACTTTGATCTGTGATTTGGCCTTGTGGAGTCTAAAAAATGGCTTCCAGCAATCCCATATCAGGAAATGTCCTTGAGTGGGGACATCTCAGAAACCTAGTCTGGTAACAAGCAAAGGTCCCCAGTGAAGGGAGGTGAAGGAAAGGATTCTGCTGAGAGTAAATTAATAACAACAAAGTATTGATTTCTTTTCAAGCTGAGAATCTATCTTTTTACTTTGGGAGCTGGTTGGCAGCTGACTTGAGTGGAGATCATGACTGTATATAGAACGATAATTTTTATTAAAATAAATGTAGCAAGATGATACAAAAATAAATCTCTTCATGAGAGAATACCAGTTTGAAAGAGAAAGGTACTAACTGAAAATTTTATCTTCAGGTAGCTTTCTGACAGCTGCAGTGATTAACCACTAGTAGTAATGTCCCTAGAAAACTCTAACCCACATCCAATTTATTTTTATCTTTTTTTGTTTTGTTTTTGGGATCACACCCGGCAGTGCTCAGGGGTTACTCCTGGCTCTACACTCAGATATCACTCCCCGCAGGCTTGGGGGACCATATGAGATGCCAGGATTCAAACCACCATCCTTCTGTATGCAAGGCAAAAGCTCAACCCCCACATCCAATTTCATGACCCAAAATCCCACTAAGAATTTCTCAACCATCTTCCCTCAAGTATCCTCTAACAGATACTGGCATGTATTCTCACTTTATAAAGCTGATGGTTTCACCTATTGTCAAGATCAGGCCCCAGTTGACCTGTCAGGATAATTAGTAAAGTAGAACTGACCTGTTTTTTCCACCTTAGGAATTTTGAATTTACTAAATCAGGATTGGAGAGTTTTGGCAATGCTAAAGTGGGGCAAAGAGAAGATTTTGAAAGGGGCATATTCTGATATTAGGTAACTTTGCAGAACCATCACAGAGATTTCTCCCACTGAAACTCATTTCCTCTTCTCCTTGCGAAGTCCAGAGGCCTACATAGATAATGGGGTTTAGAATGGGTAGACCACTAGATGACTTTGATACAACCACTTTCTGCAAATCATGGAAAAAATCTAGTCACAATGTGTTCCATTGAGAATAACATGTACGGAACAATTGATAGTGAAAGTGGGATAGCTGCAGGAGGTAATTGAAGAAATAATGGGGAATGTTACCCCTGCACCACTGAGGGGAGGTGCTTTCCACGAGCAGGGAGTAGTAGCTGCTGGAGAATAGGGTCAAAGCAAAATTGAAAGAAAGTTACTAATGAAGGTTAGCTGTGATGCCAGGAATCTGCAACATTAAAAGCGAGAATCATAGTTAGGGTGAGGTAGCAAGAGAGCATCTCAAGCGTGAGATTTTGGATTCAGCCTTAATCTGCCATATGAGCTCCACCATACACTAACTGTTCTTCCTGTAGTACTAAGTCTCAAGAACTAAAAGCACAGGGGTAGTTTTCTAGTAGGGATAGTGGAATAAGGGCAGGGGATGTGTTAGGGATTTATGTTTAGGGTTAGTACAGTGGGGATGGCATTTGCCTTGTATGAAGCTGACCTGGACTTGATTCCCAGCATTCCACAGGCTCCCCTAAGCATGCTAGAGTGATCCCAGGGCACAAATCCAGGACTAAACCCTGAGCACTGCTGAGTGTAGTAAAAAAAAAGGAGTAAAAGCCAACATGTTGGTCTCCAAACTTACATGCCTTCTCCTGTGACTCTGCATAGGGAAGGGCATGTACCTGTTGGAAGTGACAGTTATCACCGACCTTCCTGATTGCTCCAGGAGACAATGTGTACCATTTCCTTCAGGGGATGATTTGCAAACACAGTCTTTCTGAGGAACCAGATCACCAATCTTGTTATGATTATTAATATGCTGAAGGCTATACCTGGGTTTACCACTGATAGTGAAAACTCGTAGCTCTAAATGATACTTCAGACTAGAAATAAAAATTGTAATAGGCTGGATCAAATAACTGGGTAAGAGAAAAATGCCCAGCCATATAAAAATATCATACTTAGCTCTCGGCACTAAGAAATGAAAGGAAGACCCTTGTTTACAAAATCCTGTGACACTGGGCTTGAGTGTGACACTGCAATGGGGCATATGTTTTGCAGACAAGAGGCCCATGGTTGATCCTTCATTTACTGCATGATTCCCAGGGCACTTGTAGGAGTAACCCCTGGGCAAAGAACTAGAACTATTAATGAGCACTGCTGTATGGATCCCAATTATCTATAGACAGTGTATCCTATAATTATAAATACATATAAAGCACACATATGTTCTCTCACCCCTTTGAGCTCTTCTTCCTAGTAGCACAGAGTAGAGAGCTCAGGTAGATTTCAGGGTTTCAACCTGTCCTGTGCTCTACACTGTCAGACCATGATGATGGAAGCCTTCTGGAGAGGTCTTTCTCTTCACTCTGCAGCCCAACTCCCTGTCTTCCTCCAGCTCCTAAACAAATACTGTAAGGAGTCATTCCCAGAGCAGTTTCTGGTTCTCTACCCCAATTCCTGCCCATTCTGAGCAAACATATCTTCAAAAGATCACTGAGATGGTGCCTGTAATCAATGACATGAGCATGTGAACATGGTGGGGACTTGCCTCTGACAGCAGCGTCTTACAGTATTCAAACCAGACCCAGAGATTCATGCTGCTCCGTGGCCTCATGGAAAACAAAGACACTTGTTTTTGTTTTTGGTTTGGTCACACCCAGTGTTACTTATTCTTGGCTCTACACTTTGATCACTCCAGGCAATCCTCAGCAGACCCAATGGAATGCTGGGGATGGAATCTTTGTTGGATTCATGCAAGGGAAGCTGCATCCCAGCTTCCAACTATGGGCCCCAACTAGACACTTCAATTTTTATAGAACTGAAAAGTGCAAAGTCGTGTGTAAGGAATATGTCTGAAGGGAAGAGAAGTGTTAAGCCCATTCAAGGGCTTTAGCATATTTGCATTTCCCCCAGAGGCCCACACATTTTATCAGGAATTTATGTGCTTTGCCAATCTGCAGCACTCTTCTTATAGAACAAGGTGCAGATCACACACACATGCATGCATGCACACATACATGCACATCTTGGTGACTCAGAGACCACTTGCCCTACTTGTGATAAGGCTTGAGTGAGATCCTGGCACAGAAAAAAGTTAAATAACAAATAAAAACCCAGAAAGTAAATCATTAACAACCTTCTCTTTCCCCAGACCTGTTCACAATCCACCCTTGTTCATGGTCTGCTCTTGTCTGGTTTCGTGGACAATTCTCAACATTTACAGCCCATGGTTTACACTTCCTCCTGCACTCCAGGTGATTCTAACATCAGTAGCTTCTGTGGCAGATGCTGTCCACTTCCTCCCACAGATCTTCCTGACCTACCCCAGTGCTCAGCCATTCTCACAAATTCCAAAGCTGCCATCAACCACTGCAATTAAACAACAGAAATAGAATTTCATAAACCCAGCTCCTCCTAAGTATCTCTAAAGGCCAGTGGTCCTCCCCTGGGTACCATTATGCCTATCCACAATGCCAAGAGCCATGGCTGCTTTGCTATAAATTGATCAGCCAAGTTGAGCTGCCAATAAGTGAGTCCCATCTATTAGTGTAGCATGTATTATTGGAGTCTATCTGCCTCCCAAAGCTGACCTCAGGCCAGTGTACCCTCTTATTCTGTCTACAAGGACTCATCCCAGGGGATGTTCCAGGTACAGAAAATCTCTAAGGCAGAGCCCACCAAAAGGATAAAAAGTTGCCCAAACCCAGATCTGTCTGAAGATCAAGAGGCAAAGCACAACTGAGGCTGGGTAACACATGAATAAAGGCAGAGATGGAGGCTCACTTCACATCTTGCCCATTGTGCCCCCATCAAATCTGATACTTATATCTCAGTCATCAGTTCCTCCTCCACATTCTTACCCTCAAAGCCTGCCCCAAAGCTACAGTTACTCAGCACAGACAGGATCACTGGTAGCAGAAAAACTGTTGGGGGGGGGTGATAACCAGACATATTTTGGGACTTTGTGAGTTATTCTTCTCTTTCAGGGAAAAACAAAAGAAAGGAAGAGGAAGAAAGATGCTAAATACAAGTGGAAACGCACTTAAATCCTAAATATCAAAAAAGACAGGATAAAGGGCATCGTTGGGGTAGGGGAACATGGCTACACTTGCAGTGCTCAGGGTTTACTCCTGGTTCTGTGCTCAGGGATCACTCCTGACAATGCTTGATACTAATTTCAGTCCTGTGCAAAGCAAGTGCTTGAACTTTGGAACTATTTTATTGGCCCCAGGCAAGATGGCTTCTGAGCCACTTGTTCCCCGATCCATTTTCCACCCTTCCCCTGCTATGCTTTAAGGTGCAAGCAATGGGGCAGGGGACATTACAGTTGGCTTGGATGCCCATGGTTAGTACCAGCTGATGTTGGAAAGACCAGAGAACAGGGGAGGACAAAAATAAGTCAAAAACCACTGCTCCCCTGTCCCTATGTCTTAGACCCTTCCCTACCCATAATTACATCCTTTTCTTTATTTCTAATTTTATTTTTTTAAACAAACGTGATCTACAGAGTCCTTCATAGTTGAATTTGAGATATACAATGAGTCAGGGCTCTTCCCACCACCAGTGTTGCCCTCCCTCCACCAATGGCCCCAGAGTGCATCCTATTCCACCACATTTTGCCCCCTGGCCTGCCAGTCTAAAAGGCCCTTTGAGCTTAAATGGTTCAAGTTTAGGTCCCTTGATTCTATCATTGTTGACTTTGGCTTGGATATTTAGTTCTGTCCTTATTTATTTCCCTACCAATGCATCAAAGATCACTTGGCCCCTGATCCCCAGCCTTTTTAAAATTCCTTTCTTCTGACCATAACTACATCTTCTTAACAGTTTCAAATCCAAGGTCCTCAGCTCTGAGAGATGATGCTGGTCTGGGATTTAGTAACAGAAGCCCTCATGGCGAAATGGTTTCTCCAGCCTGAAACAGTGGCCTCTGTGCTGGTACTAATCCCTGGGTCTCTCCCCTCTCTCAGTGGGAGTCCCAGGTCCTCTCTTCCTTCCCTTTCTCTGTTGTAAATCCTAAAAGTGGCTTCTATTTTGCTGGTTGTTCCTGACTGTTTAAGCAGATGACAGTGCAATAGATACTAATTCTAAGTAAAAATTTTATAATGTTCCCAAGCGAAAATGCATGTACAAATGTATCTACTCACCCACAAAGTGAGATTTGTATGAGGTCATTCTTCTTAATATTATTATTTGTAAAGCCCCAAAGAAAGACCAACTCAAGTGATTTTATGCAGAGGATCAGCTAAGTAAACACGTCCCAAAAGTTGTGAAAAAGGACAAAAACCCTGTGGGGAGCCTAGCTGATGAAACCTAGAACATAGGACACCTCAGTAATTCCTAATCTTGTCACCCACGTGACCAAAGGCGCCCATGCCTTGAGAACAAAGGAAATAGACAAATACTAAAGTAATTCAAAGCAGCCCAATACATCCAGCCAGAGAGAAAAATATAGAGCAACTTGCCTTTGTGTTAGCAAAAGGTTATTAGGATTACAGCTGATGTTTTATTTATGCTTGCTGAGTAAAATTTATAAGACTCTGTTTGGATCTTGTGTTTTCTATATAAACTCTTTTAGTATAAACATGTGCTCAGGTCTACCTCTTTGCCCCTCCCTATTACCTGCCCCAGCTTATGCTAATGAATGCTTGCAATTGTAATTGGTGGAAAACCCGTAACACCCTCTGACGTATTTCAGCCCTTAAAAGTTGATCCCCCGACAATAAACTTCCCTTTTGAACAGCATGTGTTGTCTTGAGGGCTTCTCTTACTAACTTCTCAAGTTTTTCTTCACAGGTCGGTTCTGCTCGGGCAAACCCATGAATAACTAGCAACCTTCATTTCCACACCCCCACGGGTCGGGGGTCCCCCACGGGAGGTTGCAAAACCCTGCTCAATATTCAGTTGCAGAAACAGCACTAAATAATAGGGAAGATTTGATGGAAGATCAAGTTTGTTGTTGCATAAAAATTACAAAAAGGTGGGGCCTGAGTGATAGCACAGTGGTAGGGCATTTGTCTTGCATTCAGCCAGCCCCAAACAGACTCTGGTTCAATTCCCCGCATCCCATATTGTAAAATAACCCCAGTTGCTTTATAGCCAAGCCCAGGTGAGCGAGTCTGAATCAGAGTCATGCATCAAATAATCCGAACCAGACTGAGGGTAAAACATATATGATCTGGCAATCTTCTACCTCATCTGGAGAACCTGCTACCTGTCAGAACTGGCATTTTTATTGAGTACAGAAAGCACCCTTCGATGGGGCAGTAAGGACAGAATAAGGACAGATAGCTCAAGATATTCTGAGCCAGTTCCACCAGGTTTCCAAGTAAAACAATATCTGTTTTGGAGTAAATCCAAGCTGTAAACAAACATACAAAGAAACTAGGGTTGACCTTTGTTTTAGGTAAAATAAGGTGTAACCCTACACTGGTCCTCCCAGCCTGCCAGGAACAATTTTGAGTGCAAAGCCAAGAGTAATCCCTGAGCGCTGCTGGGTGTGACCCAAAAATACAAAAAAATTTCAGAAAGGAGAATGCACCAGAAGCTCATAAAAATAGTTACTAATGGGTAGGGGTGGCAGAGCAAAGAAGAACAAGACAGCTGAGGACAATAGGGAAGATTCTCAACAGATACTCATGGACATCATTTGATTTTTGTGCCAAGACATGGAGGGTTTCCTGGAAAAATAGGAATAATTTTTTATCATTCTAAAAAATAAGAATTCATAAAAGTGCATCAAGAGAAAAGGTTGCAGTGTCACTCCTAGAGGATAAATAGAGCCAATAAACCATGTAGCTTTTGTTGGTTTGGGGGCCATACCCAGCAACGCTCAGGGACTACTCTTGGCTCTGCTCTCAGAAATTGCTCCTGGCAGGCTTGGGGAAATGTATAGGATGTCAGGAATCAAACTCGGGTTCATCCTGGGTCGTCTGCATGCAAGGCACATGCAAGCTCCAGCTCCAATGCATGTAGCTTTGAGAAGACTAGAGTGAATGAAGAGAAGGACTTGGTCAGCATCCTCAGGAACAATTCCCTATTGCATAATAGAAGCATAGATATGTGTTAAAAGTCCTCAGGTCCTGAGTCCCAGACCCAGGTGAGGAGGACTTGAGAGACAGACAGAGAATCTATTCATGATGATGCAAATCTTTGTGTCACATAGAATCTTTAATACTTCATTTAATTACCAGGAACATGCATCTTCATATCTCTTGCTCTTGTTCTTCTTTTCCCCTTCAAATAAATAGGACCACCCCTGCCCTCTGCCTAGAGGAAATTGGAGTGTCAGAGACAGAATAGTTGAAGCTAAATATTTAATTTTTAATCAAGCAAAATTTATGCTAAATAATTTTATGTATTAAAATAAGTGGGTAGGGCCAGAGTGATAGCACAGCAATAGGGCATTTGCCTTGCAAGCTGCCAACCCAGGAAGGGCTAGGGTTCAATTCCCAGCATCCCATATGGTCCTCAGAGCCTTCCAGGAGTGATTCCTGAGTGCAGAGCCAAGAGTAACATCTGAACGTGGCCAGGTGTGGCCCATAAATCAAAAATCATATATAATAAAATAACTAAAATAAATGGGTGTGGAGAGAAAGCAGTGAGAACAGCAGTGGATGTAAATCTTAGCCATCACAGAGGTTCAGTCTCAAGGCTGGTGGTTAAGTCTCAAGTCCTTTGGATCCCCTGGGCTGTATATGCAAAGATTCTCCATATTTGTATGATCTAACTATCAAATTCCTGTATTACTCTTGGTGGTCTTCAGGGTACTGGGACAGACCTGGAGTACCTGCAAGCAGAGTATGCCCACCGGCCTTCTCAAACACCCCTCACCTGTGGGGAGCCTAGCTGATAAACCTAGAACATAAAGACACCTCAGTAATTCCTAATCTGGTCACCCACGTGACCAAAGGCGCCCATGCCTTGAGAACAAAGAAAATAGACAAATAAAGTAATTCAGAGCAGCCCAATATATCCAGCCAGAAAGAAAAATATAGAGCAACCTGCCCTTGTGTTAGCAAAACGTTATTAAGATTATAGCTGATCTTCTATTTATACTTGTTGAGTATAATTTATAGAACTCTGTTTGAATCTTATGCCTTTTAGTAAAACGTGCTCAGGTCTACCTCTTTGCCCCTCCCTATTACCTGCCCCAGTTTATGCTAATGAATGTTTGTAACTGTGATTGGTGGGAAACTTGTAACACCTTCTGACGTATCTCAGCTCTTAAAAGCTGATCCCCCAACAATAAACTTCCCTTTTTGAACAGCATGCGTTGTCTTGAAGGCTTATCTTACTAATCTCTCTAGTTCTTCTTTACAGGTCGGTTCTGCTCGGGTGAACCCACTAATAACTAGCAACCTTCATTTCCACACCCCCGCGGGTCGGGGGTCTCCCACGAAAGTTGCACTCACCCTCTAATTCTTAAAAATGAAGTCATGCATTTTGCCTTCCAAGATATGGTGAATTAGAGTGTTAGTTGTGGAAAATCATTTCTCTAACAACAATAACAACAAAACCCCCAAAACACCCAAGGTTGGGATAGTCCCCTTGATAACTTAATTTAGATTTTAGAACACAAAGGCTTTGGAGACATAAACTCAGGAAGGAATATAATAGATAACAAATATTTTCCAGGCCATAGACTTGTCTGGGCAAGCATAGAATAAGACTGGGTAGGCCTTTTAGATGTTTGAAAAAATAGAATAGGAAATTGTCATCACTTTATTCCATATTTTAAGGTTGTCTTCTGATTGACTAGGTGAAAAAAACTTTGCAATTCATCTACCTGTTGCATGTTGATATACTTACAATCTGTCTTTAGTGTCTATTAGCTTAACATCTCTCCTGTTGGAGTCTTGGTAGGGGCATAATATAGTATTAAATGAATGACTTATTTGTGTCTGATGACCACTCAGGTGACCCTAAAGCTTGGACAGTCTGTGTGTGTATGTGTGTGTGTAGAATTAAAATATAAAACACACATTTTGGGTGAGTCCTCACCCAGCATGGTGCCTCTAGCCCCTTTGGCCAGTGAATCTGAAGATGCAGGGTAATGGCAGAGAAATAATTCACAAGCAGCCAAAGTTTTATCAGTGTCAGCTTGCTTTTTTTTTTGGTTTTTGAGTCACACCTGGCAGTGATCAGGGGTTACTCCTGGCTCTACAATCAGAAATATTCCCTGGCAGGCTCAGGGAACCATATGGGATGCCGAGATTTGAACCACCGACCTTCTGCATGCAAGGCAAACGTCCTACCTCCATGCTATCTCTCTGGCCTATTGTCAACTTGCTTTTATTCCATGGCTCTGTCCACTATATGCTTTTCCTCACATGTGCTTTTTGCTAAGCTTTCTGTTGCCCGCCTCGCTCTGACTTTTGCTACTTCTCCTTGACCTTCTTCCCAGCCAGACTTTTTAATTCTTTATTTAAAACAGCTCACCTCATCTTAGGCGTAGGCAGATCTGATCATCTAAGTGGCATTAACATTTCAAAAGAAAGTTTAAGTAAAAGGGCTTTGAGGGAAAAGTTATATGTGTGTATTTGTTCATCTCATTCTTTGTGACCAGCCTCATTGGCCAAGGTTGCATGATCAGTTTGGCAGCTTGGTAACTGCCTAACATTTTTGCCTGGTTAGCGTTTAGCTCAGGCCCTGCCACTCCCGCTTGATACCTCCACACCAGCCATAGACCAACCTCGTGGTCTCTCAGAACCAGGTTCCTCTGACATCTATTGGGTTACAAAAAGAATCAGCAACTCTGTTTATGTGGAATTTATAATAAGAATTATTGTCAGATATTTTTTTTGTGTGAGTGTGCCTTTTCTAAAATCATTTGTGTAATTAAGCTTTGTGCTTTGGGTGGTGCAAAGTAATTATTAAAATATTGGAAATTAGAAAACCTTCTAAATTCAGGTCTCTAAGGGTTAAAAAATTCT
Source organism: Suncus etruscus (assembly GCF_024139225.1). NCBI lineage: Eukaryota > Metazoa > Chordata > Mammalia > Eulipotyphla > Soricidae > Suncus > Suncus etruscus. The sequence continues at coordinate 220,141 of NC_064855.1, read as the reverse complement.
CTAGGGAGAAAGAGCAACAGGGAGATAAGGGCACTAAACATTCTTTGTTTATGCCTCTCAGGAATTTTAGAGCAATATAACAACTCTATCACTTGTAATAACAGTTTATTAGTAAAAGAAATCTTTTGGTGTTTTAAAATTTGAACAGACACAAAAATGTTAAAAATTGAATCTTTTATATTTCTATTAGAAAATTATTTTAATCTTAAAAGTATATGGAAAATGTTGTGGTTAGCCTTTTTAAAATAATATTGTTAATTAATATTATAAAAGTAACTAAATTTTATAAGCAGATTGACAAAAGTATCAAATATAATTTTGGTCTTAAGCTCTAGGTGTGGAAATGCATCAAGTGTCTTTAACTATATTTTATAATGATCTAAACATTTTGTTAATTTGGTATATAATATTTTTTAAAAATTATTCACTTGAAGTCTTCAAAGTAGGAACAGTCGTTTGTTTTTTAAAGTCAGTTTTTTCATGCCTTTAATAGTCATAGTTTATGTTCTTGTGTTTAATTATTGAAATTTTAACACTTTATTGCAGCTGTCTTACTGTTCTACTGTGAAACTAATTTAAAGGAAACCTGTTTATTTACAGCAGATGATATCATACTTCAGAGTGGAGACTCCTTCTACAGTGCTCATTAACCATTTTACTTAAAAAAATTTTAAACTGCGTATTAACCATTTTACCTAATGTTTTAAACTTCAAATTAGAATTGTTTTGAAAATGTTTTGTGCTAAATTTAAACATTAAAGCTTTTTATTTTCAGCAAAGCTCCACTCCATCTATGTTAAGTAAGTACTTCTAAAAGCTGAAAAAGTTTTTCTACAAAAATTTTTCTTACAAACATGCCAGCTAAATATTTGAAAGCGGTTGTCCAATTTTACCTGGGTAAATTTTTCTAATATAAGTTTTGGACCGATCCTTTTGTCTGTTCATGTGTGTGTTGTGCTGAATGATGTGACCACTAATGTGAAAAGTTGTGTTTAGTGTTGTTTTGTTTTGTCTGTGTATTTGGTATCTTTACATTTTACGATAAAATATAATTTTCAAAGCCTTATCCATTTTTGAGATTTCAATTAATTTTTTTTTACAACTTGATCAGTCTGGTCACTTAGCAGCTGACAGACTGTGGCATCCTGCAACTAAAGATCATGTGTTAAAAATTATGTGTTAAGCTGGCTTTATCCTGGGAACATGGCCTAGGGTATTGGGGATCGTAAATCCCAGATTTCTCAGGCCTGAGAAAGTCAGTAAATGAAGTGAATGACAAAATGGATAAGCTCTGGGACAGGGTATCAGAAGCTGAGAATAGACTTGGTGCTGTGGAAGATGAGATACATAACAATTCCATACAGCAGGAGAGATTGGAAAAAAAAAACTTAAAGCAAATGAGCAGACAATGGAAAAATTAGTCAAAGAATGGGAACAGATGAAAATAGAAGTCTATGATAAGCTCAACAGAAACAACTTAAGAATCATTGGAGTCCCAGAGACCCAGGAAGAAAATTCCCAGGAAGAATCAATGGTCAAGAACATCATTAAAGAGAAACTTCCAGAGCTAAAGAATATAGGTGATCAAATCCTGCATGCTCGAAGAGTACCAACCGAAAGAGACCCCAGAAAAAAACACCCCAAGACACATCCTAGTCACAATGACAAATCCCACAGATAGAGACAGAATTCTGAAAACAGCAAGATCAAAAGGGGAAATTACGTTCAAGCAAGCATCCTTGAGATTTACAGCAGACCTGTCACCAGAAACACTCAATGCCAGAAAGCAGTGGTGGGATATTGTGAGCAGACTGAATGAAATGAATGCTTCACCCAGAATACTATACCCAGCAAAACTCACTTTCCGATTTGACGGAAGAATACATGGTTTCACAGACAAAAAGCAGCTCAGAAACTTTACAGACTCCAAACCAGTCTTAAGAGAAAAAACTGAAAGACCTAATTTAAGACAAGACTAACCAAAAGACACACCAAATTTCGATATAAAGATGGCATTAAATCTCAGGACAATTCTTTCTCTCAACGTCAATGGACTAAATGCACCAGTCAAGAGACACAGAGTGGCTAAATGGATCAAAAAACTCAATCCAACCTTCTGCTGCCTACAAGAAACGCACCTGAATAGTCAGAACAAACATAGACTCAAAATAACTGGCTGGAGAAAAATTATCCAAGCAAACAACACCCATAAAAAAAGCTGGAGTGGCCATACTAATATCAGATAATGCAAACTTTATACTCAGGAAGGTTGTAAGGGACAAAGATGGACATTTTATATTAATCAAGAGGTATGTAGAGCAGAAAGAAATAACTCTCCTACACATATATGCACCGAATGAGGGGCCAGCAAAATATTTAATACAACTGTTGACAAATCTGAAAAATAATATCAATAACAACACAATAATTGTGGGGGACCTTAACACGGCTTTGTCAACACTGGATAGGTCAACCAGACTGAAACCCAACAAGAATATACTAGACCTGAGGAGAGAAATGGAAGAAAGAGGCCTAGTGAATATATATAGGACACTCCACCCCCAGAAACTTGGATACACATTCTTCTCCAATGTACATGGGACATTCTCCAGGATAGACTACATGCTGGCACATAAAACATACCTCCATAATATCAAGAGGATAGAAATTTTGCAGACTACCTTTGCTGACCACAAGGCTCTGAAATTATTTGTGAATTCCAAAGGGACTCAGAAGAAAAACTTTAACACCTGGAAGTTAAACAGCCTCATACTCAATAACCAGTGGGCCCGAGATGAAATCAAGGAGGAAATCAAAAGGTTCCTGGAAACAAATGACAATAAAGACACAAAATATCAGAACTTATGGGACACAGCAAAAGCAGTACTGAGAGGAAAATTTATAGCTTTGCAAGCACACATCAGGAAGGAAGAAGGAGCTTACCTGAGTAGCCTAATGACACAGCTAATAGAACTAGAAAGTGCTCAACAAAAGGACCCAAAAATAGGAAGACAAAAGGAAATAACATAGCTGAGAGCAGAAATCAATGAAGTGGAAACCCAAAAAACAATCCGAAAGATCAACGAAAGCAGAAGTTGGTTCTTTGAAAAAATAAACAAGATTGATAGACCACTGGCAAATCTAACAAAGAAAGAGAGAGAGAGAGAAACTTGATAACTCGTATTAGGAATGAAAAAGGAGAGATCACTACTGATATGACAGAGATTCAAAGGGTAATCAGAAACTACTTTGAGAAACTCTATGCCACTAAAAATGAGAACCTGGAAGAAATGGATAAATTCTTGGACTCTTATAATCTTCCACGGTTGAAGGAAGAGGATGTATCTAAACACCCCCATCACCATTGATGAAATTAAAACGGTAATCAAAGGTCTGCCCAAAAACAAAAGCCCAGGCCCAGATGGATTCACTAATGAATTCTTTCAAACTTTCCAAGAGGAACTACTACCAATCCTGGCAAGACTCTTTCATGAAATTGAACAAACGGAAACACTTCCAAATAGCTTTATGAAGCCAACATCACCTTGATACCTAAACCAGACAGAGATGCTACAAAAAAAGAAAATTACAGACCAATATCGCTGATGAATGCAGATGCAAAGATCCTCAACAAAATCCTGGCAAATAGGATTCAATGCCTCATTAAGAAGTTCATCCACTACGATCAAGTAGGTTTCATCCCAGGAATGCAAGGATGGTTTAACATCCGTAAATCAATCAACATCATACACAACATCAATAACAAGAACAATAAAAAACCACATGATCATATCAATAGATGCAGAGAAAGCATTTGATAAGGTCCAATACCCATTCTTGATCAAAACTCTCAGCAAGATGGGAATGGAAGGAACCTTTCTCAATCTAGTTGAAGCCATCTACCACAAGCCAACGGCAATTATTACCCTCAGTGGAGAAAAACTAAAAGCCTTCCCTCTAAATTCTGGTACAAGACAAGGCTGTCCTCTCTCACCACTCCTATTCAACATAGCATTGGAAGTACTTGCTATAGCGATTAGGCAAGAAAAAAGATATCAAGGAAATCCAGATAGGAAAGGAAGAAGTCAAGCTCTCACTGTTTTGCAGGATGACATGATACTCTACTTAGAAAACCCTAAAGACTCTACCAAAAAGCTTCTAGAAACAATAGACTCATATAGCAAGGTGGCAGGCTACAAAATAAACACACAAAAATCAATGGCCTTTCTATACACCAATAGTAATAAGGAAGAAATGGACATTAAGAAAAACAACCCCATTCACAATAGTGCCACACAAACTCAAATATCTTGGAATCAACTTGAATAAAAATGTGAAGGACCTATACAGAGAAAACTATAAAACTCTGCTCCAAGAAATAAGAGAGGACACACGGAAATGCAAATGCATACCCTGCTCATGGATTGCAAGATTAACATCATCAAAATGGCAATACTCCCCCAAGGCCAGTTATACAGATTTAATGCTATCCCTCTAAAGATACCATGACATTCTTCAAAGAAGTGGATCAGGCACTTTTGAAATTCATTTGGAACAATAAACACCCTAGAACAGCTAAAGCAATCATTGGGAAAAAAGAATATGGGAGGAATTACTTTCCCCAACTTTAAACTGTACTTACAAAGCAATAGTTATCAAAACAGCATGGTATTGGAATAAGGACAGGCCCTCAGATCAGTGAATAGGCTTGAATACTCAGAAAATTTTCCCCAGACATACAATCAACTAATTGTTGATAAAGGAGCAGGAAACCCTAAATGGAGCAGGGAAAGCCTCTTCAACAAGTGGTGTTGGCACAATTGGATAGCTGCTTGCAAAAAATTGAACGTAGACCCCCAGCTATCCAGCATGTACGAAGTAAAATCCAAATGGATTAAAGACCTCGATATCAGACCCCAAAACCATAAGATATATAGAACAGCCACATAGCAAGACACTCCAGGACATTACAGGCATCTTCAAGAAGGAAACTGCACTCTCCAAGCAAGTGAAAGCAGAGATTAAACAGATGGGAATATATTAAGCTGAGAAGCTTCTGCAACCTCAAAGGAAATAGTGCCCAGGGATACAAGAGCCACCCACTGAGTGGGAGAAACTATTCACGCCAATACCCATCAGATAAGGGGCTAATCTCCAAAATATACAAGGCACTGACAGAACTTTACAAGAAAATAACATCTAATCCCATCAAAAAATGGGGAGAAGAAATGAACAGACACTTTGACAAAGAAGAAATACAAAATGGCCAAAAGACATGAAAAAAGTGCTCCACATCACTAATCATCAGGGAGATGCAAATCAAAACAACGATGAGATACCACCTCACAACACAGAGAATGGCACACATCACAAAGAAATGAGAATAAACAGTGTTTGGTGGGGGATGTGGAGAGAAAGGAACCTCTTATCCACTGCTGGTGGGAATGCCGTCTAGTTCAACCTTTATGGAAAGCGATATGGAGATTCCTCCAAAAAACTGGAAATCGAGCTCCCATATGATCCAGCTATACCACTCCTAGGAATATACCCTAAGAACACAAAAATACAGTACAAAACCCCTTCCTTACACTATATTCATTGCAGCACTATTTACCATAGCAAGACTCTGGAAACAACCAAGATGCCCTTCAACAGATGAAGTGGCTAAAGAAACTGTGGTACATATACACAATGGAATATTATGCCAGCTGTCAGGAGAGATGAAGTCATGAAATTTTCCTATACATGGATGTACACAGAATCTATTATGCTGAGTGAAATTAAGTCAGAGAGAGAAGAAAAACGCAGGAATGGTCTCACTCATCTATGGGTTTTAAGAAAAATGAAAGACATTCTTGCAATAATAATTTTTAGACACAAAAGAGAAAAGAGCTGGAAGTTCCAGCTCACCACAGGAAGCTCACCACAAAGAGTGATGAGGTTTAATTAGAGAAATAACTACATTTTTGAACTTTCCTAATAATGAGAATGTATGAGGGTAAATGGAGAGCCTGTTTTAGAGTACAGGCAGGGTCATGTGGGGAGGAGGGGAGACTTGGGACATTGGTGTGATGGGCATGTTTGCACTGGTGATGGGTGGTGTTCTTTACATGACTGAAACCCAAACACAATCATGTATGTATCAAGGTGTTTAAATAAAAAAAAGAATATTAAACTAATTAAAAAAATAAAATTAATAATAAAATAAAAAAACAATCCCAGATTTCTCAATGGCCATCGGGGGACAAATTTTTCCTGGAGAATATCTGAACTTTGCAATCACCCCAGCTTTCTTTCCTATGTGTTTTGTTAAGGCTTAGAAAAATATGGACATGTGGCTAGAGAGAGAAGCATCAATGTGTAAGAAAATAACTAAGAAGTTTAAGAAGACTCATTAACGTTTTAGTTTAAATATTTTTTGAAAAATTGGCGATTGTTTTATTTTATTGTATTATTTTTTTTGCGATTGTTAATTATAAAAATTCTTTGAATGCTGAAGTCTGATAGAAGTCAGTAAGCATTCCCCTTGGTATTTGGAATTAATTTGTGGTAATGTAAATTGCTAGTGTCTTTTGCCTGTAAACCAAGGCCAGAAGACTAAGTAACTCCTATTTTTTATATGAAGAATTATTAATTGCTGCCAAGAATATTAATAAGTATCACAAAAAGCTTTGTGAATATGGACATAGTTTAAAAAAATTAAAATTATGGAAAATTTTATTGTGAAAAGAACCTCCCCAAGTAACCTTTTGCCCCCTACCAAGCCGTTTCCTTATAGACCCTTCTGTAGTCCTGTTTTCATCCACCTTGAAAGAGCCTGCCACCCCCTGCATTACCCACCCATTCCAGTCCTTCAATCCACCATTCCTGCTGAAACCTGTTTCTGACTAACCCTGCCTAAGCAACGACCCTGCTGACCTCCGATGGGGAGCTGAGTCACATCAAGGCATAACTTTAAGACAGGTCATGGGGTGTGGGACTTTGCTTACTTGGACTGCATATATGCCCCCCTGTCCAACTATTGGACTTTTGCAATCAAACCATTGTTGTTACCAACTCTTCCATCTTTATTCAAGCCCCCAACTCCACTTATTTTGCTTGCTCCACTAGACTTTCTCCCCATATTGTTACTAAAATGTTTTTTTGCTTACCGTGACTATTAGTGTTTTAATTCTTGTTAATGTCTAGATTAACCATTAGACCCTGTTGATGATTTTACTTTGGGATAAGAAGATTACTATGTCTAGACATAAGCATGAACCTAATACTACCATTACCCTTGCTATTGTTTTGGGTTTGAGTTTTGCTGGAGCAGGAACTGATATTACTTCTTTAATCACTTCACAAAATCATTAGCTTGCATTTGCTGTAGGATAGAGATGTTCGGGAATTACAAAGAGGGTTTAATATATCTAAAAAAAAAACAACAGTGGCCTCCCACTGGTAGTTCTCCAGAATAAAAGGAAATTAAACTTTTCTTTCTGAAATGAGGTGAGAATTATGTACCACCCTTAAGCAAGAATATTGCTTTTTTTAAAGATAAATTAGGATTGGTTGATGACAAGCATTAATAAGGTACAGCAAAGCCTAGACTAGAGGAAAGAGAAAGAGACAAAGAGAATAGAGTGAGTCCTGGTTACCAAAATTGGTTTTCCCACCTCCCCATGGCTGTCCACTCTGTTTGGATATCCACTCTGCTGGAACCTTTCATAGAATTTTTGTTGCTTATTTCTTTTGGCCCTTGTGCATTTCGTAATTTTTGTTAAAACTCAGGTTGACTCTGCCACCAAAAAGACAATAGCTGTCCATTACCAAACATCTGGAGGTGTCAGAGCCTCTAGGACGCTGTCTTTATTGACCCCGCTTCTGTTGGGCTTTTAAGACCTGAAGGACCACTCTCCCAGCAGCTTGAAAAGCTAATCAAGACCATCCTTGTGGTCCTGGCTGTGGAGCTGCCCAAAGACGGGGAAATAGCTCGGTGGCCAAGAGTCAGAATCACACTCCTGCATATAATTAATGATTGGGCAGACGAAATTATTTCCTTGTTTTGAGGTGCTGGCCCTGGAAAGCCCATTTGGGTAGCCTAATGACAGGCTATCCACCCACCTTTTCTTTTACATATCAGAAGGGGGACATGCCAGAGACCAAACCCTAATATGGAATTCAGCAGGGACAAGCTAGTCTGTGTGACCTGAATACGTAACCTAAAGCATTAGCTATTAACTAAGCCCAAGAGCTCAAAGAAAATATCACAGTGTCCTATCAGTCAGAGATTCCAGGAAGCTTGAGACATCTTTGAAGCTTCATTAGCTTAGGGTGTGAGACCGTTCCTGTGTAAGGATGGCATGTAGAAAGATTACCCACAAGATGACCTCTGTTAATGCAGCTGTTCCATCTGCTTTCTCTCCACCTTTGTATAATCATGCTTAAAAGAGCCTTACCGATCAATAAACTGAGACCTTGATAAGACACTACTTTGGTCTCTTTCTCTTCTTTCCCCCCATTCTCTTTTCAGGCTGGGGACCCCACTACACCCGCAAAATAACCTGTCCTGAGGGCCAGGACAATGTCACCATCTTACTTTAAATGATGCCATTGCCCATAAAGGCATTGCCCATCATGCCCAGATCATGTCCCTTTCAACAGGTCTCTGCAACAGTTGTTTTGGTTGTCTGGTTCCCCGGAGCTGTGTTCTGGAATGCGTTCCAAAGTTCCCATGGGAGGACCAAGAGAGGTAACTCAACAGGAGAGCACTTGCCTTGTATAAGCAAGAGCCGATTTCAATCCCTAACACCTCCCATCAAAAGCAATAAAAGCCTCATAGAAGCCCCTATGTGACTGGCTCCTGTGGCCCTCCAGGGTAGGGAATACCCTCCATTCCATGGGTTTGTTAGAGAAAAAAAGTCTATGCTTCTGCCTGCTCTTTATAGTTCTGCCATTCCATTTTTGAGAACCACCAAACTCTCACCTCTCAGGATGGAGACCATGTCCATCTTAGTCCTCTCTGTAATCCTAACACCCTGGTTATAAGGGTGCATAGAAAATGCCTAGCCAGCACAGGAGGTATGAATTCATGGAAGAAAGTGTTGGTTTCCTCCAGAGTAATTTTTTATTTATTCATTAGGTTTTTTATTTTTTTGTTTTTGTTTATTTTGGCCACATCCAGTTGTGCTCAGAGGCTACAGCTGGATCAGTCCTAGAAGCTACTCCCAAGGACTTCTCAGGTTCTGGGGATCCAACCCAAGCATCCTGACTGGATAATGTGTGCACTTGTCCCATTGAGTCATCTCCCCAGCCTGAAAATGTGCTATGGGGGGTGGGTCACACCCAGCAGTGCTCAGGGGGTTACTCCTGGCTTTATGCTCAGAAATTGCTCCTGGTATGGGGTGCTAGAATTCAAACCCACTGTCCTTCTGCATGCAAGGCAAATGCCCTACCTCCATGCTATCTCTCTGGCCCCCGAAAATGTGTTTTTATATATGTATATATAACCAGTGATTATCAGTTGATAATACCATTTGTTTTCAAGTTCCACATATGTACTTATTGTTTCTGTATCCCAAATACTATTTCCCAACTGATTAGATTTGTTTACTTGTCTTGTTCTTATCTTAACTTTGTAAGTGTACAACCTATTTATAAAAATAATAATATATAATGTTTATATTATACTTATATTTTATACAATAAATTATTTATATTCTACAGTATTCTTTATATATTACATATAAATAAAATATATATCATATATACTTATATATACTTACATTTATATGTATTTATATAATATAATATTGTATAAAGTATAATATATAACCTATATTATATATAAAACATATATTTTCCCTCTGCTTTTCTTTCACAACCAACTCTTTGAAGATAGAAGTCAAATAACAGAAAAATTACAAAGAAGCCCGAGTAACCTAGGAACCAGGAAACCAGTAAGACCTGAAATGCTTGCAAACAGTTGCCACCATAAGACCCTCTTCTCCATGACCTCTGCCCACTGTGTGATTGCCAAAATAACAGAGGGCTTAAGGACCTACACGCTCACCTGCAGAGGGTGAGCTATGCTCCAAAAATGAAAGGACAGCAGGAAGCAACTTTGCACTTCTCAGAATCTCTACACTTCTAGAATTTCCCAGAAAGCTATTTAGTGTGGTTTCAACCACCGAAATAAACTGTCAAACAGAGAATTAAGAATGATTAAGTGAGACTATCCTAGTGATGAGTTTCACAAAAAGAACACTGACACAAGCGAACATCTTTATCAATAATTGCAATGACCCTTACAAAATTTAGTAACTTGGCCAGAGCTATAGTACAGTGGGGAAAAGCATTTGATTAGCATGAGGCTGACCTGGGTTGGATCCCCAGAACTCATGTGGTTCCCCAAGCACCAACCGGGAGTAATTCTAATCTCTACAGAACCAGGAGTAATCTCTGAGCACCACCAGGTGTGGCCTTGAAAAACAAAATTTAGTAGCTCTAATACTTTTTGTCCTGAAAAAAAGACTTAATATCTTTATTTAAGCAACCATGGTTCTAACATGTTTGTAGTTAGGTTTCAGGTTTAAAAAGTACACCCCTCCCTTCACCGAGTGCAACTTTTCTGCCACTAATGTACTAATTTCTCTCCTCCCCACCCCCTGTCCTGCTTCTGAAACAGTTTGCCCTTTTGGGGGGGTTGTTGTTTTTAAGGACCTAAAAATCTCGGTTTTGACTCCAAGCTCAACTGGAGAAGAAATTATAAGCAAGACCCCTAGACTCAGTCTAGGAGCAGAGCAAAGATAAATAGATTGCATATTATAAAGTCAAGATAAGAACAAGACAATGTGAACAAGTCTGATCAGTTGGGGAGATGTAATAAGGATAACAGAAACAATAAGTACATAATGTGGAACTTGAAACAAATGATATTAAACTACTGAATGTATTTATCTAGCAACTATTGTATATATTAAATGAAAAATGATCTCTCAAGAAGCATTGTAGCCTGTAGTGAGAGTATAAAATCAGTGTAAATGTACATTTTGGGGCAAAAATTATTGGCAATAGACAAGTTTGAGTTCTCATATGTATTTAAATGAGGCTGGGGCTGGAGAGATAGCATGGAGATGGTAGGGTGATTGCCTTACATCCAGAAGGATGGGTGGTTCAAATCCCAGCATCTCATATGGTCCCCCGTGCCTGCCAGGGGCAATTTCTGAGCACAGAGCCAGGAGGTAACCCCTGAGCACTGCTGGGTGGTGACCCCAAAACGAAAAAAAAAAACCAACAAAACAAAACAAACAAACAAGCAAGATAAATGAGGCTTTCCCTCATCTTTCTACCAGAGCTGCCTGTTTCTTGGTCAAATTTCTGTAATTCGACAAAATTTAGAAAGGATAACTCCATTATTTTAAATTACAAGTTGTTTCATTAAATAATAAATATAATTTAATATTTTGCATCTTTCTTTTTATTTTTCATTTTTCTTTTTCTTTCTTTTTTCTTCTCTTCCTTCATTTCTCTCTTCCTTTCTTCTTTCTCTTTTTGTTTCTTCTTTCATCCTTTTCTTTCATTCTTTCCTTTTCTTCCATTCATTATTTCCAGTTTTCCTTCTTTCTCTTTTTCCCTTCCTTCCTTTCTCTTTCTATTTCTTTCTTTTTTCTTCCTTCTTCCTTCATCCCCTCTTTCTTTCCTGCTTTTATTCATTCCCCTATTTTCCTTCCTTCTCTCTCTCTCGTTTTTTGGGTCACACCCAGCAGCGCTCAGGGGTTACTCCTGGCTCTATGCTCAGAAATCGCTCCTGGCAGGCTCAGAGGGCCATATGGGATGCCGAGATTCAAACCACCGACCTTCTGCATGAAAGGCAAATGCCTTATCTCTGTGCTATCTCTCTGGCCCCCATTTTCTCTACTTTCTTTCTTCCTTTCTTTTTCTTCCTTCCTTTCTTTTTCTTTCTTTTTGCTTGCTTGCTTTATTCCTTCCTTACTTTGTTTCTTCTTTCTTTTTTCTTTCTTTCTCTTTTCTTTTTTATCTTTCTTTTTCTTTCTTCTTTCTTTCTTTCTTTCTTTTTCTTCTTTCTTTCTTTCTTTCTTTCTTTCTTTCTTTCTTTCTTTCTTTCTTTCTTTCTTTCTTTCCTTTTTTTTCTTCTTTCCTTTTTTTTCTTTCTTTTTTTAATTTTTTAATTTTGAATTATGAGAACAAAAGATGCAAAGAAAGAGGACAAGGTAAAGTTACAGTGGAAGGACAATCAGCCATAACATAATTCTCAGAAGTCCCCTTGCTGATATCTTAACTTTGAACTTTCAGTCAAAGAACGTTAAGATAAATAAAACAGAATCCATGTACAATTACTTTGTCCCTCCAGTCCCCAGATTGTAGCACATTATAATATTTCTTAACAGCACACAAGGCAATATAAAGCCATAAAACTTATGTAACTCCTTAAACATTAGAGGCATAGATAGTATTTTTTACATTTCCATGTACATGCATATTAGCTTAAGTTAACCTCAAATTTTAAGTGGGTGCATTTAACCTCAAATTTTAAGTGGGTGCATTTTAAGGATTAGTATCAAAGGAGCACAGTAAAAACAGTGTTAGAGTGGCAATTGTTGTTTGCATAGGCCCACCAAAATATGAGAGGCATGGAAAGGAATAACCTTGGCCTAAATACAAAGAGATCCTACCCCTGAAGTTTCCTGGCATAAGACCAACTCTAGGCTTCAGGCAAGTTATCGTCTGATCCAAGAGATCCAAGACATTGTCCGTAGTGCCAACATACTTTTCACTCTGTTGTTGGTATCATGTTTCTGTATTGAAGATTCTGAAATCTGCATATCCTAAATTGAAGTCATGATGTGGAGTGTCTTCTCGTTTCACCTCACCATAAAAGGGCAATGCAGGAAGCCCTGTCCTGTAAGCAGGTCGCTGTTAAGTCTTCTCATTGTTAAGGAAAGTCTCTTTTCAGCAGGATGATGTATGAGCAGTGGTAGGGTCTTCCGTGGTAGAGGATTGCTTCCAGATGATGTTATAGACAAACCTCACAATTAAGGGGCAATACAGCAAGCCCTGTCCAGTAAGCAGGTCATTGTTTTTGTTAAATCTTCTTAGTGTTAAGGGAAGTCTTTTTTGAGTAGATCCATGTCAGAGCAGCTGTAGGGTCTTCCCTTATAGAGGAATGCCTCCAGGTGATGTTATATACAACCTTGGATGTTTTGTAGATGTCTTCTCTAGATCAAGGGTGAATGGAGAATGCCCATTCTCCTGAAGCCTGTACCAGGTCTTTATGTCAATGCTCAGGGTGTAAGGTCTCATTGCACTACCAGATTTGTGTGTTCCCATCTCTATTAGATAAGAATTTATTGGTATGTATAGTATTTTCCCATTTTAGTGTGCCTAAGCAAACAAGAAATAAAGCCATGTGGTGCTATCAGAAATATGGGGGCGTAAGAACATTTCCAACAATATCCATGACTTGGTTCAAACATAAGCATTAAACTGAGGGATTCTTTCACACCAAATTTAATACTGAGCAGTTCACAAAGAGAAGACAAAAAACATGGGGGGGGGGATCATCACTGTATAAGAAAATATTCAGCAAAAGTTATAGCCGTCAAAGAAAACACCCATAAAATGATGAAGAGACATAAGTGTCCTTTTTATGCCTTTTAAAATAGTTGGGTGGGTGTTAACTACAGGGCACCACTTTGATCTGTGACTTAGGACTCTATAGTACTTAAGTTAGAAAGGGTAAATGAGGAGTAATGATGATAGGAGTTAAGGAAGTTAAAGAGAAATATGATATTATGAAGGGGTATGCAAAAGGGCAGAGCACAAAATGGACATTCTGCATATATAAAAACATAATTCAATGATAGTGAGTACTATTAATGTTTCTTGTGCGCGCGGGGGCGATAGCCCCCATGTGATTTTGAAAATATAGACTGGACAGAGATTACCAGTGACTTCAAGAAGCTGGGAGGCCAGAAGTTCAGGGCCCCACCCAGACCCTCCCTAAGGAGCTGAATGGAAAATGGGGGAAAGCCTAGGGTACCTTCGAGCTCCACCAAGGGGCCCAACTCACCGGCTTGCCCAGGCATGTGGCCCGGGGAAGCCCTGGAGATCTGAAGCAAGGTGGTAGAGGGGTGCTGGGGTTACCCAAGTCCCGCACCCCCCACTAGGCCTGGTTAGGAAGGCCTCCGGCATGGCGGGAGCCTGCCAAACCCGCTCCTGCTAGACTCCCGGCTCCCAAGAAGGAGAGCTAGCTTTCTTTCTTTCTTTCTTTCTTTCTTTCTTTCTTTCTTCTTTCTTTCTTTCTTCTTTCTTTCTTTCTTTCTTTCTTTCTTTCTTCTTTCTTTCTTCTTTCTTTCTTTCTTTCTTTCTCTTTCTTTCTTTTTTCGTTCTCTCTCTTCTTTCTCTCTCTCTTTCTTTCTTTCTTTTTTCTTTCTCTCTCTTCTTTCTTTCTCTCTTTCTTTCTTTCTGTTTTCTTTCTCTCTTTCTTTCTTTCTTTCTTTCTTTTCTTTCTTTCTTTCTTTTCTTTCTTTCTTTCTTCTTTCTTTCTTTCTTTCTTTTTCTTTCTTTCTTCTTTCTTTTCTCTTTCTTTCTTTCTTTCTTTCTTCTTTTCTTTCTTTCTTTCTTTCTTTCTTTCTTTCTTTCTTTCTTTCTTTCTTTCTTTCTTTCTTTCTTTCTTTCTTTCTTCTCTTCTCTCTCTCTCTCTTCTTTCTTTCTTCTTTTCTTTCTTTCTTCTTTCTTTCTTTCTTTCTTTCTTTTTTCTTTCTTTCTTTCTTTCTTTCTTTCTTTTCTTTCTTTCTTTCTTTCTTTTCTTTTCTTCTTTTCTTTCTTCTTCTTTCTTTCTTTCTTTCTTTCTTTCTTTCTTTCTTCTTTCTTTCTCTTTCTTCTCTTTCTTTCTTTTCTTTCTTTCTTTCTTTCTCTCTTTCTTACTTTCTTTCTTTCATTTTTCTTTCTTTCTTTCTTTTTCTTTCTCCTTCCTTCCTTCCTTCCTTTCTTTCTTTCTCTTTCTTTTCTTTCTCTTTTCTTTCTTTCTCTTTCTTTCTTCTCTCCTTCCTTCCTCTTCTTTCTCTCTCTTTCTCTTTCTTTCTTTCTCTTTCTTTCTTCTTCTCCTTCCTTCCTTCCTCCTCCCTTCCTTTCTTTCTTTCTCTCTTTCTTTCTTTTTTGTTTATTTTCTTTTTTCTTTCTTTCTTCTTTCTTTTTCTTTCTTTCTTTCTTTCTCTATCTTTCTTTCTTTCTCTCTTTCTTTCTTTCTCCTTTCTTCCTTCCTTCCTTCCTTCCTTTCTCTCTCTCTTTCTTTTTCTCTTTCTTTCTTTCTTTCTTTCTTTCTTTCTTTCTCCTTCCTTCCTTCCTTCCTTTCTCTTTCTTCTTTCTTTCTTTTTTCTTTTCTTTCTCTTTCTTTTCTTTCTCTCTTCTTTCTTTCTCTCTCTCTTTCTCCTTCCTTCCTTCCGTTCTTTCTTTCTTTCTTTCTTTCTTTCTTTCTTTCTCTTCTTCTCCTTCTTCCTTCCTCCTTTCTTTCTTTCTTTCTTTCTTTCTTTCTTTTTTGTTTATTTTCTTTCTTTCTTCTTTCTTTTTCTTTCTTTCTTTCTTTCTTTCTTTCTTTCTTTCTTTCTCTATCTTTCTTTCTCTCTCTCTTTCTTTCTTTCTCCTTCCTTCCTTCCTTTCTTTCTCTCTCTTTCTTTCTTTCTTTCTTTCTCCTTCCTTCCTTCCTTCCTTTCTTTCTCTCTCTTTCTCTCTGTCTTTCTCTCTCTTTCTTTCTTCTTTCTTTCTCTCCTCTCTCTTTCTTTCTCTCTTTCTTTCTCTCTCTTTCTTTCTTTCTTTCTTTCTTCTCTCTTTCTTTCTTTCTTTCTTTCTTTCTTTCTTCCCCCTCCCTCAATTTCTCCACTTTTCCCTCCCTTACTCGTTCCCTTCTTTCTTTCTTCTTTCCTTCCTCCCATTCTTTCTTCTTTTATTCTTTCTTCCTTCTTCCTTCCTTTCTTTCTTATTTTTTCTGTATTTATTTTCTCAGCTTTTCCTCAAGCTCAGGCCAGAGTGGTATCAATAATTGGGATCCATCTCCACCCTTGGCAGGATTCATATCTGGTGTTAGGGAGAAATATGCAAGGTTACACTTTTAGGGCAGTTAGGGCTAAAGTTAATATAATTAATGCAAACATTATTTATTATTGGGATCTACTTGCAAAACATGTATTTGGGAGATCATTATTCAAATTATTCAACCCCTGAGCTTCCAAAATATCTGAGGGTCTTCTTCTGTTAACCGACTATACAATTTATACACGATATTGACATGTACCTCTTTGTTGAGGTGACTCTTATAGTTCAAAGAAGTATCATTTCTGACGTTCTTAAGTTTCATCAGGAAAACTGTTTCCATAATTTCTATTAGAAGACAAAGTGCTTGCATCCACTTACTGATACAAGTATTGCCATAAAATAATAAAGAAATGTTAAGTGTATTAAGAAGGGAGAAATAAATGTTTACTTAACTAAAAATAAAATATAGTTTACTAAGTTTCTGTAGGTCAACATCCTATATATTCTTACTAGTTCATTCATTCTCATTGATTAACGTGAGAAAATTCCTGATTAAGCAATAAGATAGAAGCCAGAAATATATCTCACCCTATTTATCAGATGTTTGATAAAACAATTCTAAAATAGTATAAAAAATTAGAAGTCCATTTAGGGTCGTCTTTCTCCAAATTCTGTAACTAAGTATTGACGCTAAATGATGTTACAATAGAAAAAATAATTTCCATGGACCATGAAGTGATCTAGTCTGCTAGGATATAATCTAGGTAGGTTTTAGATTTTTTTTGTTTATTTGTTTGTTTTTGGGTCACTCCCAGCAGTGCTCAGGTGTTACTCCTACCTCTGCACTCAGGAATCCCTCCTGGCAGGCTCAGGGGTCCATATGGGATGCCTGAAATTAAACCGGGGTCCATCCTAGGTTTGACTGCATGCAAGGCAAATGCTCTACCTCTGTGCTGACTCCAGCTCATTTTAGATGGTATTGTTAAGTCCAGAAGAATGATGTGCTATTCAAAGACCACAAGTCTCATGCAAAATCAGGGGGTTTATTTTCTTACAAGCATATGCAAGGGCTGTGCTAGATTCCAGCATAAGCCAGAAACTGCCAGCCCTGAGCCATGAGCTTACAAACTGTATATACCATTTCAAACAATAGAAATTTACAGTATATTGATTTGCTTTAGGAAGTACATGGCATCTGGCATTTTCTCAATCACATTTTTGGGAGGTTTAGGTACAAGCTTACAGGGTTTAACATGACCAGTCAGAACCATGTAAGAACAGAAAGGAAGTTAAATTGTAACTGAGTCTACAAGTTCCCAGAATTGTGAAGTGGGGTAGGTCAGGGCAGTCAGGGAACTCGGGGGAAATTTTTCCTTTACATCCCCCTTTTCTTATGTTTGATCTCTAATCCTAGAGATCTTGGGTAACTTGATTAGGTGCCTCATATTGCTGCCTAATAATCATTAATTTTACCCCCCACTCGCTCTTGAATGAAAGCAACTAGATGATTAATGATGCAAGGTCCTATAGTCAGTAATAGCAGCAGAAGCATAAGTGGGCCTATAATGGCAGATATTAGGGTTGTTAGCCAGAGGGACTGATTGAACCAGGACTGAAGAGTTTTATCTGACCAATAGGGAGGTGAGCGAGTTTTGAAATTTGGATACAGCAAATTTCAAGGCTTTTTGATAGCATCCTTTAACTGAACTAACTTCATGTCTTCTTGTACCAGCTGTTCCTGTTTTAATTCCAGCAGCTACCCCCATCCCTAGGATGACTGCCAGGGTGAGGGAAACTGATTCTCGAGGGGACTGGGTGGAGCGGCTATTAAACCTTGCCTTAAAGGAATCAGAATCATAATATAGTACTCTGGGCAGTGTGGGAGACGGAGCATCCCACATATCAAAGGAACTCTGAATAAATTTTCCACCGCCTGATTCAAGCCATAAAGTTTGCTTAGCCCCGAGCCAAAAAGAAACTCTGCAAATAAATTTAGCCCGGCACACAGAATCTGGCTTAACCAGATTCCTTAACCTTTCCATGGAACCTGTTTTTGTAACTGCTCTCAAACACGTAATTATAGATAGGTTTTTGTAAAGTTTAAAATATGATCCTTATTGCTTGCACAAAAGAAAGATTTAAATGGAAAATAGGCTAAACAAAAATTGTATTTGCGTAAATATCAATTAGCTATTTGTTTAAGAATTTGCTTCCCCTCCCCCCATCCTGCCAGGTTCCTCTTTATCCTTCCCGCCATCAAAATGTGTTTATGCTCCCATTGGTTAAAATTGTTATACTTGTACAAATCTGATTGGTCTATGTTTCAATCCTATGTTACTACCCCTCCCACAGGAGCAGGGCATAAAAACCCTGCTTCTCCCTTCAATAAATCCTCTTGACTGGAACGCACCTTGAGCATTTACTAACTTCTGCAGCTTAATTTTTTAGGTGTTCACAAAAGAGCTTAACACTCGCGAATTATTTGTAGCTGCTTTCTGCCTTCTGTCCCGGTTGAGAGAAAGCTGCTGGCCGGAATTCTCTCCCAGTAAAGGGCAGGAGCGGAGGCAGTTACAGGGCAGCACCTGAATTAGCACACAATCCTTTTTATGCCCCCTGGCTGCTCCCCAAGAAGAGTGATTCACTACAAATCTGGTTATCATGATCCAGTCCCAACTAGAAGTGAGCTTCCAGTATGCCTGACCAGTGGTTTCAGTCTCATGTGTCCTCTGATACATTAGGTGTCTTCATTTTGTCCTGGTCCAGGAAGTTGAGTCAGATGGATATGCAGGGGGGGGGTCCTTTGAGGTCACCAGATAGTCCGTCCAGGCCACTGACCAACTTGGCTGTGGGCTTCTGAGAAGTATCTGAAAAAGACTTATGAAGAGGTTCCCGGGGGGGGGCGGGTTCTCACTTGTTCTGTATCTAAGAGAACTGTCTCTTACACCTGGTGTGTAACAATTAATGATAACACAAATTAAACAACAGAAATCAAAGCATCATAGCATAGTTAACAAACAGTTCTGATTTACTTTTAGTTAGACTAATGCTTGCATTTACAATTTATGATCTGTTCCAATACAATTAATGAGAATGCTTCCACACATAGTGCTTCCACACTTTAATTATAAAAATTATTTTTCTCTCCGCCTCCACTCTGCACCTTGCCAGATATTTGAAATGTTTTTGGCTCTTTCCTTTGCATAAACACAATACTACTGGAGAAATCTCTATCTGGGGCACCCCCAATACTCACAGAAAATTTCTGAGGATAGGGTGGGGACACAGCAGGTTTGTCACGTCACAGTCACTTAGGCTAGGCTGATGTAAGAACAAGTTGGTTAGTTCAGCATGATGATTTGGCGAGTGGCTGTTGTCTTCTCATCCACTGCAGGATTTTCCTAGAGGTAGCCTGTTCCACTCCTCTTCAGGGTTGGAAGAGACTCTGACCTCAAATCCTCTTTTCTTGAGACTGAGGGTGGAGGGTGAGAGTGGCTGTGGCCAGTTAGTGCATGTTCAGAAACTCCTAGGAAATCTCCCATTTCCTTTCTCATGCCATTCATCTTGGTGTCTTTCTGGTTTTGTTAGCCAGATGCCTTAGGATGCCTGCTTGTCACACCACCTTAAGCCTGATTATTTTCATTGAAAGAGGGCTCTGGGGTCCCCTTACTAATTTTAAGATTTTCTGCCTGCACGGGGATTACTCTTCATGCAGAGAGGAAATTCACCTGTTTGTATTTTATGCAAAGCAAGCTGATGCCGTGACATAAAAAGGTGCTAGGAGGAGAGAAAAAGCAAATGTTACTTAATTTTGCACAGAAAATCGTAAACCTGATTATTGTCTAGAGGCTTTTACAATAAAATTTTTCATATTTTTAATTCTTTAAACCATGACCATATTTACAAAGCTTCTTGTGATACACTTATTAATATTCTTGGCAACAAATAATTTTACATACAGAGAGTAGAAGTTTGCTTATTCTACTGAACTCAGTTTAAAGCAGAAAACATATTAGAACCAGCAATTTATATTGCACAAATTATACAAAATTTTCTGACAGACTTAAGACTTTAAAAGATTTACAATTAACAATCACTAATTTTTCAAAAAAAACCTTTATGTAATTTTTAGGTGTTTATAATACCATATTATTATTCCATTTTCACCCAATAACATATGAACACTATAACATGGCTTAAAACATTCAAACTTCTTTTGCACAAAACATTGGCTAATTTCTGAGTTAGAGGCATTTTAATAATAATAATAATAATCAACTTAATTTGACAGTTTCTTTCTTAGTACACCTTCATAATCCTTTTTACACATTCTCAAATTCTCTGCATTTAGCCACTTTCCTGTTTTCTTTTTAAATTCACTCTACAAATTTTCTTCAGTTTTACCAACTGCTACTCTTTCTCAGAGTTTTTTTTTCCCCAGTATTAAATTTATATCTTTTCATTTTGCATAACCACATATCTTCTACATAAATAATATTTGATAAGACTTTTAATTAAAACATTAAACGTTTTTAAAAGCTATGCTTTTTTATTGTACTTATAATTATTTCATGTTAAAATTCTTATATGCCAGATTTGACAAAATTTTAGACCAAAGCAAAACATAAATTTTCTTAAAAATATTTTAAATTTACAATTAGAGAAGTTATAGTTCTTAAAGTCTGATCTTTTCACTTAATTTCTAAATAACTTAGAACATTATCCCAAATGGTCTTTTTCTTTAACTATTTCAGACATAGCATTTTGCAGTTTTTTTAAAAAAATTTACAATTTCTTATGCTCTATAACTAATCATAGGTCCAAATGAGTTTACTATAAATTTACCCTATTTATTGATTAAAATGCCAAATTTATGACAGTGTCCAGAACATATTATATCTAAAATTCCAGTTATCAAGTTACTTAGGCTTTACAAGATGCAACTTCAGCAAATGAGAGGTAGGTATTGTAACCATCCAAGCACTACAGTATAATTTAAGTTATAAAAACCTTAGAGATATTAAATATGACTAATTTTACTTCAATTTTAAAAGGTCTGCACTTTATACAAATACCTAAAACTTTTATTTCTTTTTTTTTCCCAATTAGAAAACAAATTGCTAGACTTATCTGACAGGACCAAGTTTTTTTCTATTACACTTAGTAAAGACAATCTAGGCATTTTTACATTAAGACCTTAAAACCACATTAAATTTCATATTGTTAGCTAGATTTAGTTATTTAACAATATTAAGCATCACAAATTAACAATATTATCAAAATGCTAACCACAACATTTTTCACACAGTTTTGGCCTTTAAAATTAATATTATTTTTAACAGAAATAGAAATATAAAAATTTATTATTCCCACATTACAATGCTGTTGGAACCTGTTTGAACTGATTGATAATTTCTTAGAGTGGTGAAATTCCTTATGGCAGGTGGCATTTTTCAGTCTGTATTAGAACTGTTTCATCAGAAAAGTTAATTACAATAATTTGCAACATTTCCCACCAAATTATTCATTCTAAGAAACCTTTAAGTCAGAGGAATTTCTCCAAGAGATTTAAAGACGCATTTTTTCCTTCTGGACTCCCAGCTACTGCTAATTTCTTCTTTGATATGTAAACCAAGGGGGCAGGGAGTTGGGTAAGTTTCCCTTTCTTGGATAAGCTCCAGTAAAGAATTTTTTAACTGACTAATTTCTTAGCTTCCCAGCCAGAAGCAACAAGACGGCAGTTCTCAAGATTTTTCTGATTTTTACCTTTTGGCTGAGGTGTTTAGTCACAAAGTCCAGCCCTCCAGGACAAATTTAAGTCCTGCTGGCCAGCAAAGAGGCAGAGTTTGCAACCACCCTGCCCTGTCCTAACAGAGATGCCTTGAATACAAAACACAAAACACAATTAAACAGAAAATAACAAAGGAAGTATAGAAATTGCCACTCAACACCATTTTTGCACCTCTGGGAAGTTCCCAGAGACCTTGGCCTGAGCAGTCTGAGCTGCTCCATGGTTGACTGAGAAAAGGCAATAGATAATAACAGTCAAGAAACAGCTATCACACAAATTCCCACACATTCTGCAAGCACTTCACCACTACACTGACCGTCTTCACTTCACTTTAAACTTTCAAATTCTTTTGCTCTCTGGGCCATGCCCAATGAACTCCACACCTCTCCAGGACTGGGAGATTTTTCCCTCACTGAGTAACTTCCAGTTTGAGGAGAGACAGGAAATGAATCAGAGAAGTGAAAGCCAAAAAATAAAACCAAACTAAAAAAATGAAATCAAACCAACCTGAAAGGATCTTCGAAGGGCTCACGCCCAATTTGGAAAGCCGGCCGGGACTTGCACTGATCCTTGGAGCTCCGTGGAGTCTCCTCGTTTGGAGCCAAGATTACTGTTCCCTGCTGAGGAGGCCTAGCCCACCTCCTCCCTGATGAGAAGGGCCCCTCTGGCCACTTCTCCCTAGGGCTCCTCAATAAAACAAGTCACACAGACAAGGGAAAAACTCACACAAAACAGTAACAGACAGACAGACAAACAAAGTCTGACCTAGGTCTAATTTTGGGCAGTTTACAGATGTATACCACACTTACTTACAAAGGGTATACTTACAGAAGGGGCTTCCAGAATCCTCGGAATCCCCAAACTCACTGAGGCATCTCTCAGATCTGTGACCTGTGGCCCTCTAGACATGTGTGTCAGCTGCCACTGAGAACCCTCAGGGGCCCTTACGGCAGTCACACTGCCCACACCAAATGCAAATTTTACCTCCTAGGCGCTGGTGTCTCAAAACCCTGAGGTGAGGCGTTGATGTCCCTGAAGAGGGTGAATATCTTGGTGGACCTCCAATGTTAAGTCCAGGAGAACGATGCACCATTCAAAGACACCAAGACCACAGTCTCATGCAAAAGCAGGGGGTTTATTTTCTTACAAGCATATGCAGGGGTTGTTCTAGAATCCAGCATAAGCCAGAAACTGCCAGCCCCGAGCCATGAGCTAACAAGCTGTATATAGCATTTCAAGCAATAGAAAGTTACAGTAGATTGATTTGCTTTAGAAAGTACATGACATCTGGCATTTTCTCAATCACATTTTTGCAAGGTTTAGGTGCAAGCTTACAGAGTTAACACGACCAGGTCAGAACTATGTCAGAACAGAAAGGAAGTTAAACTGTAACTGGGTCTACAAGTTCCCAGAATTGTGAAGTGGGGTAGGTCAGGGCAGTCAGGGAACTCAGGGGAAATTTTTCTTTTACAGTATTGGTACAGAATTTCCCACTGAAAAATGAAGCAAAGGAATAAAAACCAATCCAAAACAAAGTGGGGGGAAACCCCAATAATCTAAGACATAAAGGCAAGCAAAACAGAAGAAAATTCAAATATGAGCACAAATAAAGCTCCTTCAAATGAAAGTTTGCCCCTGGAGGAAATACATAGAAGTCATATACTCTTGTTAATTTGTCTATAATTACCTCAAATGACCTGAGGGTCCCAAATGACTAGGGCTTCTTATCACATATTTGGAGCTCCCTTAAATAATACAACAACCCCAAATGGCAAAGAGCATGCATGAAAGTAATAGAGGGTCTTCAGTTGTACACAACAGGATTGACCTAGTCTGAGTTTCCTAACACTTTCCAACTTCAACCATTTTCTCCATCAACATAGTGTTTGAGGCAGCCTGTGCCTTGAAGGGAAGGAATGTGTCAGTCCCCAAGACAAGTGAGTCTTAGGCATCTGTAGTAAGTCCCCATGATGGCACTCAAGGGACCAGTTTGCCACTAGCAGATGGTACACATCTGATGGCTATCACCACTGCCAGTAATAGGATTAAGCCCCAGCCATAGTGCTCTAATCATTGGGAACAAGGGTGGCTGAACTATCAGGAGTCATAGCCTCCCGTGACTGGCTTGCCAAAATTCTTTCAACACAAATTCCTGTCTCACTGTGTACAAGTTGATATCCATTAAATAATAGTTAATGTAAGAAAAATAGGTTTGTTCAAAGGACATGCAACCAAAGAAGATAATGAACTAAAAAAAAACCAAATCCTTCAATGAACCCATCTCAATGATCACAAGAAGGGTTTTTATTGTTTGTTAGTTTTATTTTTTTTTAATTTTTACTTTATTTATTTATTTTTGGTCTTTGGGCCACACCTGGTGGCACTCAAGGGTTACTTCTGGCTCTGCACTCAGAAATTGCTCCTGGCAGGCTTGGGGGACCATATTGGATGCTGAGGATCAAACCTAGGTCTGTCCTGTGTTGGCCGCATGGAAGGCAAATGCCCTGCCACTGTGCTATCTCTCCTGCCCTTATTTTGCTTTTTAAAAAAACATAGGAGAAGAGAACAGGTAAACACATCTTTAAGAAGGATGGATTACATACTGGTGGGTACCAAAGTGATCAATAAATTTCCGCCATATTTCTGATGGGGCTGCAAATAAAGATGTCCTACTAAGTTTTTTCTTTTCTTTTCTTTTAGGAAAAGATAAGGGAGATATTCCTAAGGTTTACCATTGTACCCAGCCAGTTTTTCTGATTTCTTTTTGTTGTTGTTGTTGTTTTTTGTTTTTTGGGGGCCACACCCAGTGATGCTCAGGGGTTACTCCTGGCTATGTGCTCATAAGTCATTCCTGGCTTGGGGGATCGAACCGTGGTCCATCGTAGGCTAGCGCTGACAAGGCAGACACCTTACCTCTAGCGCCAC
This sequence comes from Suncus etruscus, assembly GCF_024139225.1. Lineage (NCBI taxonomy): Eukaryota > Metazoa > Chordata > Mammalia > Eulipotyphla > Soricidae > Suncus > Suncus etruscus. The sequence goes on along the minus strand of NC_064855.1, from coordinate 195,393 downwards.
CACGCTAGCCCCTGGTTTCTAATATTGGATTCAACTCTTAATTTCTTTGGGTCAGGTTCAAGAACAGCCTGAATTCCCAATTTATAAGATAAAAAATAATTAGGACTTTTCTGTTGTAATCATTAGAGCATTTCTTGGGTGGACACAGGAAAGACTAAATTTCCTTCTCACTTATTCAATTATGGATACACGGGGTCTGCCTGTATTCAAACCTATCTCCATCATTATCACTCTCAAATAGTCTTAATGATGTTCTAGGCAAAGAGAAACATGAAACAAAGAATGGAAAATATATACACTGATTTTAATTATATGGCAATGTTCTTCAAATAGCACCTAAAAGAAAAACTCATCAAAGTTATAGTACCTGTTGAAAGAGTTAAGAGAAATTGTAACTAAAGTCATAAATGAATTAGGTGCTCCGTTTTTCTCCTGACCAAGCAAAAACCGTGTCCCCTTCCAATCTGCTTTCTAAGATTCACCGCCCCAGGTACTTCTAGGCCCGAGGACCCCTGCAGTTAAATAACAAAGCAATCCATTTCCATTCCTAGGGACCCCTGATGCTAAAGGCATCTGACATTGTCAGACATTGTCCTGCCGCTCCTAGATTTCCAGACAGATTTCCCACCCCCCACTCCCACCCCCACTTTGAGGCCCTTGACAACCAGGTGACAAATCAATTACCGGCACCAGTGAAATTTCAAAGAAAGATATTAGTCACATCTCCGAAATTTCACTGGAATGCGGTAAGCAGCGCCAGGAAAGGGGACTGTATAGTAGAATTTATCACCTTTTGTGTAACTGGTAAGATGTAATGGAATGATCTGAAAAGTATAAAAACCTGCTCTCCCCTGAGCTCGGGGTTCGAGATGGCTCTTTTTGCGTTCAAACCCAGACTTGCCTGAATAAAGCCTTGCTGTTTTGGACCACTACCTCTGCCTCTTTGTCTTGCAGTACCTCGGAGTTTGGGCTCTCACAGGCCCCAACACTGTTAGCAGCATGTTATAGTAATTTTCT